>NW_025981275.1:0-5385 GCF_021869965.1 Rhincodon typus | reverse complement strand
ACACACACACACACACACACACACACACACGCGCGGACGTGTGCAAACACACACACTCTCTCTCTCACACACACACACACTCACATACTCTCTCTCTCTCACACACACACACACACTCGCACACACACTCTCTCTCTCTCACACACACACACACACTCTCTCACTCACACATACACACACACACACTCACAATCTCTCTCATCCACACACACACATACACACACACTCTCTTACACACACACACACTCACACACTTACATACACACACACTCTCTATCACACACACATGCGCACGTGCGCGCGCGCGCACGCACACACACACACACACAAACCCAGAGATCGCAGAGGCACAAATAGATTCTAGAGAACAAGCACAGAACAAGATTATCAAAGGAATGCAAGAAGCAAATCACATTAATATCATTCCTTTAAGGTGCACACCTTAGATAGGTTCCCTCTTCTTTGGAAAAGAAAGCAAACTGGGATTTCTCTTTCGGCTGGAGGAATTATCTCTCTTGCCCTGCTGACCTCCAGAATGACTGGCTCTGCCTGGTTATTTGGTAGCATGGTTAATGATCTATTGCCAATTTTGGTCGTATGGTCAACATTCTCATTGCTCATGCACAATGATTTAAGTAGAAGTCTCCAGTGCTAAATAATGGTGAATGTCGGTATTTCATATCGATTTATGATCTGACTAGTTTTTTAAATCCTTTGTTAATTCTCAAATCTAGATACTGTAAATCCAGGACTCCATAGATGTTGAGTTTTGGTCAGTTCACAAACGATAGATGTGAACAGCACAGATGGTTTTCACCTTGCTACATCCAGTTGAGGGAGGGGACACCAACCATCTACATCTGCTTACATTATAAAAGCTTTCTGGCAGTATGGATTAATCCTTTGTCCATGCAGAAATTTCTGACCCTCTGCTTTCTTTGGCCAATGCAAATTGTCCAAACACTACACAGTCCTTTTAATTTTGATGTGAATATCAGAATTTGTCTCCATTTAATCATGGGCACATGACACAAGTATGACACTTAAAAATAGTGGTATTTTCAAAGCATAGAGATTGATTGTATGCAATTCTTACAGATGCAATCTATAGGAGACTTGTCTATAATGAAAGGTTCTGGGAATGGAGGCAAGGGAATAGAGATTGCTGGGTGCAAGGAGTTAACTCCAGGATCTACAAATAAGCCCTACAAAGCCGAAGATGGCTTGATGTATTTGTACAGTCTAACACAACTGGCATAAATTTTTGCTAACATACACAGAAGTAAATTTATTCATCCTTTGTCCTAAAGGAGGGAAGAAAAGGAAGGGAAAGGCCAAGTGTCAAACAATGAGTTCAAACAAAATCTTTAATCTTCCTGTTTGATCGTCAGTACATTTAACACACCCGGGGCCTATCCAGTCATGCTGCCTCAGGGGTCACAGAGTGAGCCTGTCAAGCTGGTTTAGACACAGTACAATTGTCAGTGATGTCCTCTGAGAGTGAAAATTTCTGTCACAAATCCTGCTGTGTAGTGTTAACCCCATCCATGAACAGAAGCACAGTCTTGCTGTGTCCCCTACACTTCCAACGTCCTCACTGACAGTTAACAGAGAACCAGCCTAGAACGCATCCATCAACCCCAATGCCACCAAAGCAGAGCTGTGTCCCTAACAAGATTTTACATACAGTTCTATTCAAAACCTCGGACGTTTCCAAGCAGGGGTTCCACCCTCATAGCTCCATTGCTGGCATTTGTAGAAAATGCACCCACAACACAAAATTACAGCATGTATAATATAGAAGATCTCTCTATCAATACATCATTATGCCGGACATTCAACTTAGATGTATATTGCAATCTCTGACAGTTTCCGCTGTACAGTAAAATCCTTTACAACAGCTGTACTAGTTTTCCAGAAATATAGAGAAAAGGAGTGCTTTTTTAAAAATCTTGTTTTAGAAAACTTTTCTTATTATTTAAATCTTTTGCAGCTGCCGTTGAGCAGATTTTAGTCGGGAATTTGCAACTTCAGCGGTGGTTTGGAAAAATGAAACATCTGGTTCACCAGCTCAGTATGGGCCAAAAGCAATTACATTTCAGTTGCTTTTTAATTATTGTCACTTCACTCCACTAGAGTCCCACACTATTTGAGACACAAGACTCCACGGTAAATTTCTTCCGACTCTTCACTAACTGTCAGTGTATTGGGATTGACTAACTATTATCACTTGGCTTCGACCGCTTCCTCTATCAGAGGATTATATCCATTTTTGTTTATTCACTCATGGGATGTGGGCATGTCTGTTTGGACAAGCGTTTATTGCCCAATCCTAATTGCCCTTGAGGCAGTTAAGGATCAACCTCATTGCTGTGGGTCTGAAGTCACATGTAGGTCAGACTACATAAGGACAGCAGATTTCCTTCCCTAAAGAACATTGGTAAGCTATTTTTCTGATGAAAGGTCTAGGCCTGAAACGTCAGCCTTACTGCTCCTATGATGCTGCTTGGCCTGCTGTGTTCATCCAGCTCTGCACCTTGTTGTCTCTGTCATTGGTAAGCTAGATGGGGTTTTCTGACAATCAACAATGGTTTCATGGTAATAATTAGACACTTAATTCCCTATTTGTATATTGAATTCAAACTCGACCGCCTGCCACATCAGGATTCTTCCGTCGATACAGAAGCTTGAACACACGCACCAACAGGTCCAAGAACAGTTACTTCCCTGCTGTTATTAGACTGCTGAATGGATCTCTCTAATTTCAATTCTAATATTGATCTTGCTTTGTGCACCTTCTGTGCAGCCATAACACTCTATGCCTTGCTCTGTCTAAGCACCCTATGATCAGTATGTCCTTGTTTGCTACGATCTGCCTGTACCACTCGCGGAGCACAACTTTTCACTGTACTTACGTACATGTGACAACAATAAATCAAATCAAATGAACTTAGGTTCCCAGATCATGGGCTGAGTTTCTGTATTAATAGTCTAGCAATAATATGACTAGGCTACTGCCTCCCTACCTATAGCTCCTTTACTAGATATAAACCATTACCACTCATAGTTCACCTACTTGTAGAACAACTCACCAATGCTCCTTCAACAGTGCCGTCTGCTCACACACCCTCAATCACCTATAAGGACAAAGGCAGAAAACACATGGGAACACCACCAGCTAAAAGATCTACTCCAAGCCTCAGACCATCCTGACTCGGAACTATATCTTCACTGTCGCCAAAATCCCGAAACGTTGGAACAGCACTGTGTGGGACTACAGGCACCACACCACCACCTTCTACAGGGTAAAGTCAGAAGTCACACGACACCAGGTGATAGTCCAACAGGTTTATTTGAAATCACAAGTTTTCAGAGCGCTGCTCCTTCATTTAAGTTCCACAGGCCAATTAGGGTTGGGCAATAAATGTCAACCTCAACTTGGATGTTCAGATCTCAGGAATGAATTAAAACAATTCAGTGGTATACCGCACTAAATAAGATTAATGAGACATTATTGGCAATTTTTTAAATGATGTAATTGAATAAAAAGCTCATGACTCCTCGATATAACTGCTTAAAGCACCTTATTGCAAAGGGCACTGGGGAAAGTGTCCATACAAGTTATTCCCTTCTACAACACATTAAAAGACAAAGTGAAAACTTCCTCCAGGAGATGTTTGCTGTCATGAATTTTCCTGCAATAGATCTTGCATCTCCTGTAACGATGTGGTACCTTGGCAATCGCTTTCCCTCAGGTAGATCCATGAAAATCTGTCAGGACACCAACTCAACAAGCAATGCATGAGTCTACCCCAAGAGATGAGCAAGAGGACAGTAATATTTGATTTGAGTCCCTTTAGCACCTGCTCTACCTGATTGGGTCAGGAGAAAATGACTTACCTCTCATTTTTAAGACATTTCCCCATCCTGTTCATTGCCCATTTCCCACTTTCCTGTGTCACCAGGCTTGATTTTCCAGTAACAGAGAATGGAAAAGGCAGACATCTGGATTCTTCCAGTGATGGTTTGAGCTATAAGGAGAGGGTGGATAGGCTGGGACCTTTTTTCCCTGGAGCGTAGGAGGATGAGGGATGAGGTGTATAAAATCATGAGGGGCACGGTAAAGTGAACAGCCAAGGTCTTTCTCCAAGGGTAGGGGACTCCAAAACATCTTTGGCGTAAGTTTTAGGTGAGAGGTGAAAGATTAAAAGGGACCTGAGGGGCAACTTTTTCACACAGAGGATGGCGTGTGTATAGAACGAGCTGCCAAAGGAAGTGGCAGGGGTGAGTATAATTATAACATTTAACAGACGTTTGGAGAGGTACACAAATAGGAAAGGTTTTGAGGGATATGGGGCAATTTTGGGCAACTGGGGCATGTCCAGTTTAGGAAACTTAGTTGGGCCGGTGGGTCTGTTTCTGTGCTGTATAACACTATGACTCTCTGACTGTATGGTGTTCTACACATTATCCTACATTAAACTCATTCCATAGATAACTCAATGCACTTGTCCCTATATCAGTGAGTGCAGTTTCTTCGGTGAAAAATTAGATTTTGGCCATTGCCTTGTGTAAGGAACGTAGAGGAGTCAAAATATGAGTTGAAATGGGGCAAGTGTGGCTATGACGAAATGGACATCAATACTTGAAAACAAAATAAAAACAGCAAGAAGAATAGAAAATATATGTGGAGTGAAATGAAAAGCAACAAAATGACACAAAAATAGCAGTAGAAAATCAGCCACACTGTACACAAGTACAGATGCTTAGCAAGTAAACATACGGTATGAAACAGCATTCCAGGCCCAGCTCCTTCAAACCCAGCATCCCTGAGAGAGATAAGTAACAAATGATGAAATAGTGAAGGTTTATGAAGAACGTTTCCTGGCCCTTACAAAAGGCAATCAATAAAATTCTCCAAATCTAATTCAGCATTGCATTATTAAAGCCTGTCCAGTTGCAATCTGGAGATGACAATTCCTTCAGCCCAGCTGCACATTCCACAGTATTTGATCATCTGTGATTTCACTTTCCCGGACCTTTCAATTGCATTCCTATCCAAATATATAGAATGAGCTGCAATAATCAAAAGACCATTACACTTCATAGCAGTGTCTTCCACATATCCACTTCCCTGTGGGAGATAAAGAAAAAAACTTCTAATCCCTTGACTCATTTGAGTCTCATTAACATTACACTCATGCCCTTTAATTCTGTTGTTTCAGTCCAAGTTAAATAGCTTGTTTATATCTGCATTAACTGTGTCTCTCAAAACTTGAAAGTTCTGGATCATCTCCCCTCTCAGTCATCCAGCCGCCAATGAAAACAAATTATATTCTGTGAGGAGAGATAGTAGGAACTGCAGATGCTCCAGCATCTGCAGTT
>NW_025981274.1:4645-5385 GCF_021869965.1 Rhincodon typus | reverse complement strand
CAGACACACACCCAGTGACTCTCTCTGCGGTACAGTCCCACACACACTGACTCTCACTGGGATACAGTCCCACACACACTGAGACAAACGGGGGTACAGTCCCAAACACACTGACACTCACTGGGGTACAGTCCCAAACACACTGACTCTCACCAGAGTACAGTCCGATACACACTGAATCTCACTGAGGTACAGTCCCAAACTAACAGACACTCACTGGGGTACAATTCCACGCACACGGACTCTCACTGGGGTACAGTCCCACGCACACTAACTCTCACTGGGGTACAGACCCAAAAACACTGACTCTCACTAGGGTACAGTCCCACACACACTGACTCTCACTGGGTACAGTTACACAAACACTGACTCTCACAGGCTTACAGTACCACGGACACTGACTCTCAATGGGGTACAGTCCCACATACACTGACACTCACGGGTACGTTCCAGACATACTGACTCTCACTGAGGTACAGTCCCAGACACACTGACTCTCACTTGGGTACAGTCCCACACACACTGACTCTCACGGGGGTACAGTCCCACACACACTGACTTTCACTGGGGTACAATCCCAAACACACTGAATCTCACTGAGGTACAGTCCCACACACACTGACTCACACTCGGGTACGGTCCAACACACACTGAGTCAAATTGGGGTACAGTCCCAAACACACTTACACTCATTGGGGTACAGTCCCACACACACTGACTCTCACTGGGGTACAGTTTCA
>NW_025981274.1:2677-4635 GCF_021869965.1 Rhincodon typus | reverse complement strand
TCCCACACACACTGACTCTCACTGGGGTATGGTCCCACACACACTGACTCCCAGTGGGGTACAGTCCCACACACACTGACTCTCACTGGGGTACAGTCCCACACACACTAACCCTCACTGGGGTACAGTCCCACACACAATGACTCTCACTGGGGTACAGGCCACACACACTGACCCTCACTGGGGGATAGTCCCACACACACTGACTCTCACTGGGGTAGAGTCCCACACACACTGACTCTCACTGGGGTAGAGTCCCAAACATGCTGACTGTCACTCGGGTACAGTCCCACTCACACTGACTCTCGCTGCGGTACAGTCCCACACACTCTGACTAGCACCAGGGTACAGACCCACACCTGTTCTGAGGAAGTGTCACCGTGCCCGAAACGTTAACTCGGTTTTCTCCTCCACAGATGCTGCCAGACCTGCTGAGCTTTTCCAGCAACTTTGTTTTTGCACAAACCCACACCTACTGACTCTCACTGGGGTACAGTCCCCCCCACACACTGACTCTCACTGGGGTGCAGTCCCACTGTCACTAGGATACAGTCCCACACACACTGACTCTCACTGGGGTACAGTGCCACACATGCTGACTCTTACTGGGGAACAGTCCCACACACACTGACTCTCACTGGGGTACAGTCCCACACTCATTGACACTCATTGGGATACAGTCCCACACACACTGACTCTCGTTGGGGTACAGTCCCACACACACTGACTCTCACTGGTGTACAGTCCCACACACACTGACTCTCGCTGAGATACAGTCCCACACACACTGACTGGCACCAGGGTATAGACCCACACCTGTTCTGAGGAAGGGTCACCGTGCCCGAAACGTTAAATCGGTTTTCTCCTCCACAGATGCTGCCAGACCTGCTGAGCTTTTCCAGCAACTTTGTTTTTGCACAAACCCACACCTACTGACTCTCACAGGGATACAGTCCCACACACACTGACTCTCCCTGGGGTACAGTCCCACACACACTGACTCTCACTGCGGTACAGTCCCACACACACTGACTCTCACTGGGGTACAGTCGTACAGACACACTGACTCTCACTGGGGTACATTCCCACACACACTGACTCTCACTGGGTTACGGTCCCACACACAAAGAATCTCACTGGGATATAGTCCCACACACTCTGACTCTCACTGGTGTGCAGTCCCACTGTCACTAGGATACAGTCCCACACACACTGACTCTCACTGGGGTACAGTCCCACACACGCTGACACTCACTGGGGTACAGTCCCACACATGCTTACTCTTACTGGGGAACAGTCCCACACACACACTGACTCTCACTAGGATACAGTCCCACACACACAGACTCGCAATGCGGTACAATCCCACACACACTGACTCTCACTGGGGTACAGTCCCACACACACTGACTCTCAGTGGGTACAGTTCCACAAACACTGACTCTCACTGAGCCACGTCACATAAATACTGACTCTCACTGGGGTACAGTCTCACACATACTGACTGTCACTAGGGTACAGTACCACGTCCACTGAGTCAAACTGGGGTACAGTCCCACACCCACTGAATCTCACTGGGGTACAGTCCCACACACACTGAATCTCACTGGGGTACAGTCCCACACACACTGATACTCACGGGGGTACAGTCCCACACGCACTGACTCTCACTGGGGTACAGTCCCACACACACTGACACTCACTCGGGTACAGTCCCACACACACTGAGTCAAACTGGGGTACAGTCCCAAACTCACTTACACTCACTGGGGTACAATCCCACACACACGGACTCTCACTGGCTTTCAGTCCCACACACAATGACTCTCAATGGGGTACAGTCCCACATACACTGACACTCACGGGGGCACGGTCCCACACAAACTGACTCTCACTGGGATACAGTCCCAGACACACTGACTCTCACTGGGGTACAATCCCACACACACTGACTCTCA
>NW_025981274.1:1842-2667 GCF_021869965.1 Rhincodon typus | reverse complement strand
CCACACACACTGACTCTCACTGGGGTACAGTCCCACACACACTGACTGGCACCAGGGTACAGACCCACACCTGTTCTGAGGAAGTGTCACTGTGCCCGAAACGTTAACTCGGTTTTCTCCTCCACAGATGCTGCCAGACCTGCTGAGCTTTTCCAGCAACTTTGTTTTTGCACAAACCCACACCTACTGACTCTCACTGGGGTACAGTCACACACGCACTGACTCTCACTCGGTTACGGTCCCACACACACTGACTCTCACTGGGATACAGTCCTACACACACTGAATATCAAAGGGGTATGGTTGCACACAGAAAGAATCTCACTGGGGTACAGTCCCACACACACTGACTGTCACTAGGATATAGTCCCACTCACACTGACTCTCACTGGGGTACAGTCCCACACACACTGACTCTCACTGCGGTACAGTCCCACCCACACTGACTCTCCCTGGGGTACAGTCCCACACACTGACTCTCAGAGGTACAGTCCCACACACACTGTCTCTCACTGGGGTACGGTCCCATACACACTGACTCTCACTGGGTTACTGTCGCACACACAATGACTCTCACTGGGGTACAGTCCCACACACACGGACTCTCACTGGGGTACAGACCCACACACACTGACTCTCACTGGGGTACAGTCCCACACACACTGACTCTCACTGGGACACAGTCCCACACACACTGACTCTCACTGGGACACGGTCCCACACACACTGACTCTCACTGGGGTACGGTCCCACACACACTGACTCTCACTGGGGTACGGTCCCACACTCACTGACTCTCACTGGGGTACAGTCCCACACACACTG
>NW_025981274.1:0-1832 GCF_021869965.1 Rhincodon typus | reverse complement strand
TCCCACACTCACTGACTCTCACTGGGGTACAGTCCCACACACACTGAAGAAATAGCAAGCAACAAAGCCCTGAGCAATTTCATTTGAAACAACCCTTAAGGTAAGTTTTTGAGTTGTCACAGTGTGTTTCTCCAACTGCTCACTGAATCCTTCCAGACATTTCTAGAACCATGAAGCATTGCAGGCACTGACTGCGGTCTCCATTCCCCTCCCACCCCTCATGGCGTGTGAGTAAGATCGGGTTGCGGTGAGCCATCTATCACAACAGGCCTTTTGTAATAAGCTTGTATTTGTGTTATGAATCTGTTTTTACATTCTCTTTCTGACAGGAAACAGCCTCATGAGCCAGTATTTAAATAACAAATCCCACCACCTCCAAAAGTTTCTCGTACATCTGCAGTCTATTGTCCGCAAGCAATGACTCACAGTGCAGGCCAGCTTTATGTTCAGATAGACATGCAATGGCTTTCCTTTTGGAGAAAGTGGAAATGTCATTCAATTGGACTCTCCCCTCACCTTATTGCCCCACAAATGCTTTGCAACTCGGATCCCTGTTTGAACCATTCCCTGAACGCTCTCATCCTCAAACAGCAGCTGGATTTCTACAATGGAGATATGGTTCAGAATTTGCCATTGCAGCCGTAGCTGGATATCCATACCCAGGAGTTATCAAAGCTACAAGGCCATTTGGGTCAACCAGGTTCATGCTGCACCAGAGTTACCTCCTAGCCTTCGTCATCTTATGGAGAAAGCACTGACCTCCGATCCCCTTTTTAATGGGTGCCAAAGCTGTCCAATCTGCAGGGACTATTCCAGAGTCTATAGAATCCTGGAAGATGACCACCAATGCATCCACTATTTCTAGAGTTGCGTCCTCAAGTACTCTGGGATGTGGATGATCAGGCCCTGGGGATTTATCTGCCTTCAATCCCAACAATTTTCCCAGCGCCATTTCTCTACTAATGTTGATCTCCCTCAGTTCTTCCCTGTCACTAAATCTTGCATCCTCCAACAATTCTGGTATCTGATTTGTGTCCTCTTTCGTGAAGGCAGAACCAAAGTGTGTATTTAGTTGCTCAGCCATTTCTTTGTCCCCTATTATACATTCCCCTGTTTCTGTCCACAGGGAATCTACACCAATCTCTTTCTTTTCACGTACCTATAGAAACTCTTAGCATCAGTCTTTACGTACCCTGTAAGCTTACTTTCATACTCCTTATTCCCTTCTTAATCAATCCCTTGGTCCTTCTTTGCTGAATTCTAAACTGTTCCCAATCCTCAGATTTATTATGTTTCTTGGCTAATCTGTATGCTCCTTCCTTGGATCGGATACTATATCTTATTCCCTTTGTAAGCCATGGATTGGCCCTCTTACCCATTTTGTTTTTGTGACTGACAGGCATAAACAGTTGTTGCAGTTCCCCCATGTGTTCCTTCAATGTTTGCCATTGCCTATCCACTGTCATCCTTTTAAGTAACTCTTCCCAATCTATCAAGGCCTGCTCACGCCTCATATCTTCAGAGTTTCCTTTATTGAGGTTCAGCACCCTCGTCTCCAAATCAACTAATATGCTGCATTTCATTCTTTCTGCAAAATTGGACAATTTCATTTTTGCCCATACAATAATCCATTTGCCAGACCTTTGACAACTCACTGAGGAACATAGAACATAGAACATAGAACATTACAGCGCAGTTCAGGCCCTTCGGCCCTCGATGTTGCGCCGACCTGTGAAACCAATCTGAAGCCCATCTAACCTAAACTATTCCATCATCATCCATATGTTTATCCAATGACCATTTAAATGCCCTTAAAGTGGGCGAGTCTACTA
>NW_025981273.1:0-5385 GCF_021869965.1 Rhincodon typus | reverse complement strand
CCATCCCCGCCTCTTCGACCTGTTTGTTTCCTCTCCACCTATCCTCTCCTCTATCCCTCTTCTATCCGCCTCCCACTCTCTCCCTATTTATTTCAAAACCCCCTTCCCCTCCCCCTTTTCTGATGAAGGGTCTAGGCCCGAAACGTCAGCCTCTCTGCTCCTATGATGCTGCTTGGCCTGCTGTGTTCATCCAGCCCTGCACCTTGTTGTCTCAGTCTCCATTACCTGTGGAGGCAGAAAAAAATTCCTACTCATGTTTACTGGCTCTTTCCACCAGCTTTGATCATTTGGGTGATGAAAAAAAGATGAGAGCAAGGTCAGTGACTGACACTGACAGAGATAAGAGGAGGGTACGTGGGAGGGGTCAGGCAGCACAGAGCTACAGGAAGGGGCCTGACACTTAAACAGAAACTGCCAACAGAATTATCAAAGAACGTCAGCAGTGAAATTACAGTAAATACAAGATGAGGAGGATGTCAATTCACAACGAGGGGTGGAATGATAAATTACATATTCATTTTTGGGGATTGCAGGACAAAAGAACATATTTGGAAGCTTTTTACCTCACACTCGTTAGGACCCTCACGAGAATACCAGTGGAATTCTCCCTGTGTCTGTGTGGGTTTCCTCCTGGTGCTCCGGTTTCCTCCCACAGTCCAAAGATATGCAGGCTGGGTGGATTGGCCATGCTAAATCGCCCATAGTGTTCAGGGATGTGTAGCTTAGGTGGCTTATAGGGGGATGGGTCTGGGTGGGATGCTCTGAGGGTCGGTGTGGACGTGTTGGGCTGAAGGGCCTGTTTCCACACTAGGGATTCAATGTGAGAACTCTGGGATGCTTCTGGTGTCCCCGACAACCTGATGCAGAGAGTGTGGCAAGCTGGAGGAACACATGTTTTGGGGCTTGAGCAGTAGTTGGTGTCACACTGGTCAATTCATGAAGCTGAGGCTATGCATTAGCACATTTCTGAATGTGGTCATTGCACAACAGAAGGGTGTACAGGCAGAGGAGGAACGTGTGACAGCTAGACAGTTATGGCAGGTTGAGGGAAAACACTCCTCAGGACACCTCACTCTCTAAACAATTTTCAGTTCCGAATACTGGTAGTTCGTCTGGGAAGTGCAGCCACAGCCAAGTCCGCGATAACATGTTGTTAATCCCTTTGCGCAGAGATGATACAGTCCTCAGTAGTTAAGCCTCCATCAGCTGGAGTTACATACTCCATCTGCTACTATCTGATGACAGTTGAACAGAGTGGCCAAAATGTAGTGGGGTGCAGAGATCTTGGAGAGTTACGAGCTGGAAGAAGATACAGAGATAAGGAAGAGTGAAGCCGTGGAAGATTTTGAAAACAAGGACAAGAATTTAAACAACACGGACTCAGTGTAGTTAGCAAAGAAGGATTGATAGCTGAGTAAGACTTGGCAAGAGTTGGAGTGTGGACAGAAGAGTTTTAAATGAGCTTAGCATTATGGAAAGTGGAAGATGGGATGACAGTACAGGTTGTAAAAACCAAAGCTAGAGACTAATGGAGGCACATTAGAGTGATGTTACAGAGGGAGAAGGAGCTGGTCTTGGTGATGGAGTGCTTTTGTGATTGGGTCAAAACCAATGCCAAGGTTGAGAACTGTCTGGTACAGTTCCAGTTTCTTCATGCAAAGAGTAACAGAAGAGGGAACAGTCTCCCACAACAAAAAGTAGCTAACTCAGTTCATAATTGTAAATCTGAGCTCAATAGATGGTCCAAAATAGGAAGGGATATGGAGCCAAGGCCATGCAGATGGAGTTTGGATACAGATCCTTAGGACCTTGTTGAATGGCAGAACAGACTAAAAGGATAGAATGGCATGTTCCTATTCCCATATTGCTATCTTCATAGAGATGTCATACAGTCATATAGCACACAAACAGACCTTTTGGCCCACCATGTCTATGCAGACCAATAAAACCAAACCAAACTACACTAATCCCATTTTCCTGCACTTAGTCCATAATCTACTATGCCCTGGCATTGTAAGTGCTCATCCAGATGCTTCTTAATGCTGTGTAATGCCTCCACCATCCTCTCAGGCAGCAGATTTCATATTTCTATCACTCTCTGGGTGAATAAATGTTTCCTCACATCTCCTCTAAAACACTTATTCCTCATCTTAAACTTATACCCTCTGATCTTAGACACATCTGCCATGGGAAAAAGATTCTCACGATCTACCCTGTCTGTGCCTCTCATTATTTTGTTTATCTCAGTCGAATCCCCGTCAGCCTCCTCTGCTCCAAGGAAAACAAACCCAGCCTATCCAGATTCTCCTCATAGCAGAGCCTTTCCATCCCAGACAACACCTTGGTCAATCTCCTCTGCACCCTCTCCAGTGCAATCATGTCCTTCTGATAGTGTGGCAGTTGGAACTGCACACAATATTTCATCTATGGCTTAACTAATGTTTTATAAAGTTGCAACAAGACTTCTTTGCTCCTTTATTCTACAGCCTACCTAATGAAGGCAAACATCTCATGTGCCTTCTTCACCATCCTATCTACCCGTGCTGACACCTCCAGGGATCTATGGACTTATACACTAAGGTCCCTTTCCTCAGTACTCCTTAATGATCTATTATTCAGTGTGTATATCTTTCCCTTATTAGACCCCTCCAAAATGCATCACCTCACATTTATCTGGATTAAATTCCATCTGCCATTGCTCTGCCCAATTCACCAGCTGATCAATATCAGACTGTAGCCTGAGAACATCCTCCTCACTATCAACAACAGCACCAATTTTCATGTCATCTGCAAACTTACTAATTATACCGTCTAAACTCACATCAAGTACATAGCAAACAGCAAAGGTTCCAGCACTGATCCCCATGGTATACCGCCACACATCAATTGCATTACTCTCATTAAATATTTCACAATCTTTTCAAAAAACCCAATTAAATCAGGCAGACAGGAACTCCCTCTAACATATGCGCACTGACTGTCCCCAATCAATCTCTGCCTTTGCAAGTGTTGATTAATCCTGTCCTTCAGAATTTTTTCCAATAATTTCCTTATCACTGATGTCAGACTAACTGGTATGTAATTAGAGATAGTAGGAACTGCAGATGCTGGAGAATCTGAGATAACAAGGTATAGAGCTGGATGAACACAGCAGGCCAAGCAGCATCAGAGGAGCAGGAAGGCTGACGTTTCGGGCCTAGACCCTTCTTCATTTCTGAAGAAGGGTCTAGGCCTGAAACATCAGCCTTCCTGCTCCTCTAATGCTCCTTGGTATGTAATTAGCTGGTTTTTCCCTGCTGCCGTTTTGATAAAAGGAACCATATTAACTATGTCCCAGTTATCTGGCACTTCACCTGTAGCCATTGAAACATTAAATATCTCTGCCAGGGCCCCAGCAATCTCCTCCCTTGCCTCCCATAGCAGCCTGGGATACATCTCATCAGATCCTGGGGATTTATGCACCTTTGTGCCTATTAAAGCATCTAATACATCCTCCTTATTAATCTCTACATGCTCTGGAAGCACACCATCTCAATTGAAATCTCCAGCTATAATGTCTTTCTCCTTTCTGAATACAGATGAGAAATATTCATTTGAGACCTCACCCACATCCTCTGCCTCCATGCAAAATTGCCCCTTTGGTCTCTAATAGACCCCACTCTTTCCCTGTTCATCCTCTTTCTTTTAATGGCTAGGTACATGACTTGGGGCTTTCCTCAAACCAGCTGCCAAAGATATTTTGTGATCCCTCTTGGAGCACCTTATTTTTTCTCTTGAGGCAACACCCTACTCTCTCTATGCTCTTGAAGAGCCTCTGTTTTTAGTGCGTTGTTCTGAACACATGCAGAACATGAAACAGTACAGCACAAGAACAGTGCTTCCTTCTTTTTCTTGATAAAATTTGCGGTATCCCTTGATAGCCAGGGTTCCCTGGACTTCCTGCCCTTACCCTTCACTCTTAGAAGAACACAATGGCTCTGAAATCTCACTCTACCACTTTTAAAATACTCCCACTATTCAGATGAGATAAGAATTCCCAATAAGAATTAAGGTGCAAATTACTGAAGTGAGCCATTACCAAGGCAGATAATGGGATTACAATCGCCTGAAACAAATCAAGTTACCCTATTTCCAGGATACACTCAGGAATATCTCTTCTTGAAAAGGGCTGTGTAGGTGTGGTTAATAAAACAGTGTTTCCACTGGCTTTCAGCATCAGCTGCAGCTAGACGGGTCCTATCTCTTCTAACGACAGCTCTGAGCAGGGGACAGAGTGTTAAATCTGGCATTACCCTGTCTCAGCCGTACATCTTCTAGTCCTGCTCGCTTCTTTCTCAGTGTCTGATTATTCAACATCTCTCTCTTCTTTGATTTCTCTCTTTCTTCTTTTCATCTCTTTGAATAACATTACAGATAGACCTGGCTCCTTGTATGGGACTGGCACCCACCTCTAGCCTCCTGAATTGAAGCACCAATCCTTGCTGTTTTCAAGTACAGTAGCCCTGACCAAACAGGCAGTGACCATTTAAGATTGGGAATTGCCAAAGAAAGAGTAGGGTTCAGGATTCTATCAGACATGCTACTGGAGAGAAAAAAGATATATTTTTAAACAGAGATAGTAGGAACTGCAGATGCTGGAGAATCCAAGACAACAAGGTGCAGAACTGGATGAACACAGCAGGCCAAGCAGCATCATAGGAGCAGAAAGGCTGACGTTTCGGGCCTAGACCCTTCATCAGAAATGGGGAAGGGGAAGGGGGTTCTGAAATAAATAGGGAGAGAGGGGGAGGCGGACAGAAGATGGATAGAAGAGAAGATAGGTGGAGAGGAGACAGACAGGTCAAAGAGGCGGGGATGGAGCCAGTAAAGGTGAGTGTAGGTGGGGAGTTAGGGAGGGGATAGGTCAGTCCAGGGAGGACGGACAGGTCAAGGGGGCGGGATGAGGTTAGTAGGTAGGAGATGGGGGTGCGGCTTGAGGTGGGAGGAGAGGATAGGTGGGAGGAAGAACAGGTTAGGGAGGCGGGGATGAGCTGGACTGGTTTTGAGATGCGGTAGGGGGAGGGGAGATTTTGAAGCTTGTGAAATCCACATTGATACCATTGGGCTGCAGGGTTCCCAAGCGGAATATGAGTTGCTGTTCCTGCAACCTTCGGGTGGCATCGTTGTGGCACTGCAGGAGGCCCAGGATGGACATGTCGTCTGAGGAATGGGAGGGGGAGTTGAAATGGTTCGCGACTGGGAGGTGCAGTTGTTTATTGCGAACCGAGCGTAGGTGTTCTGCAAAGCGGTCCCCGAGTCTCCGCTTGGTTTCCCCGATGTAGAGGAAGCCACACCGGGTACAGCGGATGCAGTATACCACATTAGCAGATGTGCAGGTGAACATCT
>NW_025981272.1:0-5386 GCF_021869965.1 Rhincodon typus | reverse complement strand
TCTTTGACCTGTCTGTCTCCTCTCCACCTATCTTCCACTCTATCCATTTTCTATCCGCCTCTCCCTCTCTCCTTATTTATTTCAGAACCCCCTTCCCATCCCCCATTTCTGAAGAAGTGTCAAGGCCCGAAATATCAGCCTTCCTGTTGCTCTTCTGCTGCTTGGCCTGCTGTGTTCATCAAGCTCTACACCTTGTTATCTCAGATTATCCGGCATCTGCAGTTCCTACTATCTCTGCTAACGCAGTAATCTTGTTTGATGTCCTGCAAGTTATTCAAGTCCTGGGAGACGGGTGCTGAGGGCTGATTAATATTATGCTCTTTCATAGCTTCGGTTGACACGATGGTGTTGTTCTGAACAGATAAGAAAATTAACACATACTCAGGGATAGTCTCTGATGTAGACACAGTTTAGGCAACTGTTAGCAAAATAAGGCCGTGAGGATTAAAACTGCTAAAAGGCAGTAAATAGGGTGGAAGGAACATATTAATTTAGTCTCCCTTTAATCGTGAAAAGTATGACAAGATCGCAGTTTTATGAATGAAATGCGGTAATAGTAAACATAGTACGATAGTAAGTGGTCAGTAAAGTTATGAATGAATGAGAGCGCGAGAGTGGTAATATGGAGCGCTTGTGAGTGCATTGGTAAAGAGGACTTTTAGTACAACAGTAAAGAGGCTTGCACTAGGAATTATTTACCAAAATTCACTGGACTCTGGGGTGGTTCCCGCAGATTGGAAAACACCCAATGTGACGCCACTGTTTTAAAAAGGAAGTAGACAAAAAGCAGGTAACTGTCGGCCAGTTAGCTTAACTTCGGTTGTGGGGAAAATGCTTGAATCCATCATTAAGGAAGATAATAGCAAGACAACTGGATATAAATTGCCCCATTGGGAACACCCAGCATGGGTTCATGAAGGGTAGGTCATGTTTAACTAACTTGGTGGAATTCTTTGAGGACATTACTTGCATGGTGGACAATGGGGAACCTGTGGATGTCGTGTATCTGGATTTCCAGAAGGCATTTGACAAGGTGCCACACCAAAGGCTGCTGCATAAGATAAAGTTGCACGATATTACAGGTAATGTATTGGCATGGATAGAGGATGATTGACTAATAGAAAATAAAGAGTAAGGGTAAATGGATGTTTTTCTGGTTGGCGGTCGGTGGCTCGTGGTGTGCCTCAGGGTTCAGTGTTGGGACTGCAGTTGTTTACAATTGACATAGATGATTTGGAGTTGGGGACGAAGTGTGGTGTGTCAAAATTTGCAGATGAAACTGAGATGAGCGGTAGAGCAAAGTGTGCAGAAGACACTGAACGTCTGCAGAGGGATATATAGTCGAAGTGAGTAGTCAAACGTCTGGCAGATGTTGTACAAAATGTGAGCTCATCCATTTTGGTAGGAACAACAACAAAATGGTCTATGGTTTAAATCGTAAAAAATTGCAGCATGCTGCTGTGCAGAGGGACTTGGGTATCCTTGCGCATGAATCGCTAAATGTAGTATTACAGGCGCAGCAGGTAATTAAAAAGGCAAATAGCATTTTGTCTGTCTTTGCTGGAGGGATGGAGTTTAAAAACAGGGAGGTAATGCTGCAGCTGTATAGGGTCCTGGTGAGACCGCACCTGGAGTACTGTGTGCAGTTTTGGTCTCCTTACTTGAGAAGGGATATACTGGCACTGGACGGGGTGCAGAGGAGATTCACTCGGTTGATTTTAGAGTTGAGAGGGTTGGAATATGAGGAGAGACTGTGTAGGCTGGGATTATACTCATTGGAGTTCAGAAGAATGAGAGGAGATCTTGTAGAAACATGCAAGATTATGAAGGGAATAGATAAGGTGGAGGCAGGGAGGTTGTTTCCACTAGCAGGTGAAACTAGGACTTTGGGCATAGCCGCAAAATAAAAGGAAGCAGATGTAGGACTGAGTACTGGACGAACTTCTTCACCCAAAGGGTTGTGAATCTGTGGAATTCCCTGCCCAGTGAAGCGGTTCAAGCTGCCTCGCTGAATGTTTTTAAGGCAAGGCTGGATAAATTTATGAACAGTGAAGGAATTAAGGTTTATTTTGAGCGGGCGGGTAAGTGGAGCTGAGTCTCAAAAAGATCGGCCATAATCTTATTGAATAGCGGGGCAGACTGGAGGGCCAGATGACCTCCTCCTGCTCTTAGTTCTAATGTTCTTATGTAATAATGTTAAAGTGCCTTACAAAAACTACAGAAAAGGATATTTTAAGGCGGTTGACCCTGCATTACGAAAGACGTGCGAGCCAGAGGTTCTGAGGAAGGATCACCTGACCCGAAACGTTAACTCTGTTTTTTTTTTCTCCCTCACTGATGCTGCCAGACTTGCTGAGCTTTCCCAGCAACTTTGTATTTTTTCCTGATTTGCAGCATCCGCAGTTCTTCGTGTTTTTACTATGTGTTTTGGTATTTATTTACAAGGGGCTCTTTATTTATAGCTAGCTCTGTCTTTTAGGATTTATTTGTAAGGGGCCCTGTTTTACGGATAATTTACAGGTCGCCTCGATGTTGGGGTGTATTGACAGGAGCTCTGTGTTTTCGAATTTATTTAGAGGGAGCACTGTGTTTTACATTATACTTCCAAAGGCATCTGTTTTAGAGATCATTTAAAGGGGTCTGTGTATTTGAGGGTATAACAGGGGGTTCTGTTTTAAGGATTATTTGAATTAAGCTCCGTATTTTACAGGTTATTGAAAGGGGTCTCTATTTTAGGGTTTGTTTGCCGGAGGCTGTTTATTTATGGGTAGCTTTGTCTTTTTAGGGTTATTTGTAATTTACAGGTGGGCGAAGTGTTGGGGTGTAATTAAAGGTGCTCAGTGTTTTCGGATTTATTGAGAAGGATCCCTGCGTCTGACCTTATACTTCCTGGGCAATGTGTGTGAGAGTTCATTTAAAAGGTTCTGTGTATTTGAGCGTTTAATTACAGGTTTATTAAAGTTTGTGTAAATAGGACTCTGTGATTTAGGGGTTATTTACAGTGAAGTCCGCTTTTTGCAGGTTATTGAAAGGGGTCTCTGTGTTTGAGGGCCTCTGTGCAGGCGGCTTCGTGTTTAAATGCCCAGAGTACGGCTGAATCTGGGTTCGGTTTGGGCCTGAGACTATGGCTCGTGTAGGATGAGGCCAGCGTTAGGGCTCAGGGTTATGGTTTGGGTTAGGCTTTGGCCTGAAGTTAGGCTTCGGGCTGAAGTTAGGCTTCGCGCTTACGCGAGTGCAAGCGTTCGGGCTGAATCTAAGGTTAAGGTTAGGGATATATCTGAGAGTAAGGAGAAAGAAAGCAGCTTCACAAACCGAGAGCCGGAGGGAGAGCAACTGCGTATACTGCAGGAGACTCGGGATGCATTGTAAACTTAACAGGTCAAATAGTATTACGGATTCATATGATCCCATTACCAGGAGGCACTGCCACAGAACGGACCCGCTAACAATGAGGAATTTGCCTGGTCCAGGCAAGTATTGAAGCACTGACAGAGGGACAGAACTGCTGGACAGCATTATAATCAGAGAGTCAATACTGAGGTAGCGCCTCATTGTAAGAGGGTCAGAACTGAGGAAGTGCCTGACATTTATAGGGTCTGTAATGAGGTAATGCAGCAGCACCAGAGCGTCAGAACTGTTGGGGTGCATTATTGTGAGACGGTCATGACTGAGGTAGTGTCTTATTCTGAAGGGGTTAGACTTATGGGAGTGCCACACGATTGCAGCACTGTGACAATGTCAGACTGAGGCACTCCCTCATTGTCAGATTGTCAGTACTGTCAGAGCTTCAGTACTGAAGCAGTGCCTCATTGTCAAATGGTCCGCACTGAGCTATTGCAGCAGTGTCAGTTGGTTCGAACTCTGGGAGTGTATCAGTCATAGTGTCAAGACTGAGGCTGAGCCTTATTCTAAATTCTTACTGGGGGAGTGCTACATAACTAAATTGCATATTTTTTAAAAAAAAATGGGGCGTCGGCTGAACGTGATCCTCTGAGAATTGTGCACTCGTTCAGTACTGACACTACAACATAGAGGGACAGCCTCAAGCGGACCGTCTGACAATGAGGCTTTCTCTCAGGACAATAATCTTTAATTGTAAACTAATCTGTAATACTATTTGACCTGTTAAGTTTACAAAACATCCCGAGTCTCCTGTAGAATACGCAGTTGCTCTCCCTCTGGTAATGTCTCTGGTTATGCAAAGCTGCTTTCTTTCTCCATGCCCCCAGAAATAACCCTACCCCAAACCTTAACCCGAGATTCAGCCCGAACGCTAACCCTTGCAAACGCTCTGAGCCTAACCTCCGGCCAAACCCTGAGCCTTCGCCTCAGGCCCGACACAAACCATAACCCTCAGCCCCAGCGCTGACCCTAACCTCACCTCTAATGCTCGCCTCAGCCCTGCACAAAAGCCCTCGAACACCGAGTCGCCTGTAAATATACCCTCAGAAACGCCTTTCAATAACCCGTAAAACGCGGAGCTCACAGTAAATAACCCCTAAAATATAGAGCCCCATTTAAACAAATCTTAAAAACAAAGCCTCCTGTAATTATACCCTCAAATACACGGACCCCTTTAAATGAACTCTAACACACATTTTCCAGGAAGTAGAAGGTAAAACATAGGACCCCCTCTAAATAAATCCGAAAACACTGAGCACCTGCAATTACACTCCACACTCAGCCCACCTGTAAATTATCCGTAAGACAGGGCCCCTTACAAATAAACTTTGAAAAGATAGACGTACCTATAAATAACAGTCCCCGGTAAATTAACCCGAAGACAGAGACGCCTTTCAGTAACCTGTAAAACAAAGACCACTATAATTAATCCCTAAAACACAGAACATCGTGTACAGATACCCTAAAACACAGACATCCCTGTGAATGAACTCTGAAACACACAACCTCCTGTAAATATTCTCCGAAGCAGAGTCTCATTTGAAAAAATGCTAAAAACAGCCCCCACTGTATATGCACCCTGAGCACAGGGACCCCTTTATATATAACCGAAGAAAGGTCCCTCAGGAAATAAAGCGGAAAAGACAAAGCCCCCAGTAAGGAACCTTAAAAGACCGACTCCCCTGTAAATAAAGTGTAAAATATAGATCTCCCAGTAAATAAACCTTGAAACAGTGACCCCTGCAAATCCTCCCTAAAACTAAGCCTCCTGTAAATAAACTCTCAGAGGAGACCCTCAAACACAGAGCCTCCAATTAATAAAGCCTAAAACACAAACTCACTGTAAATCAACACTAAATAGCACAGCTCCCAGCACAGCATGGCGAATTGTTCGGATTGAGATAGTACATCATTGTCTGAGGCAATGCCTCTTTGAAAAAGAGTCAGTAATGGGGAGGTGTAGTGTTGTCTCATGGTCATTGTT
>NW_025981271.1:0-5386 GCF_021869965.1 Rhincodon typus | reverse complement strand
CACACACACACAGACACACACACACACACACACACACACAGGGGGATCAGAGCAGACACTCCCTCAGACAGAACTGGGAAAGAGCAGATTGTTGACTCAGAGGGCAGACAACAAGATACAGAACCTAATCCAGACAGCAACAGCCCTGAATGGATCCTGGCAAAAACCGAGCAGTAGGGGAATGTAATGACATGGACCGACTCCACTGTTCACTACTCTCATCTTGCCTTTACTTTCTTGCCTGACATTATGCGTGACTCCCTTGTCCACCGAAACTTTTCCTTATTCTCTCTTGGGACATCCCTCCGACAGTGCGGCGCTCCCTCAGCACTGACCCTCCGACAGTGCGGCGCTCCCTCAGTACTGACCCTCCGACAGTGCGGCACTCCCTCACCATTGCCCCTCCGACAGTGCCCACTCCGTCAGCACTGACCCTCCGACAGTGCGGCGCTCCCTCAGTACTGACCCTCTGATATTACTGAGACTTGGTTAAGGGAAGGGCAAGATTGGCAACTAAATATCCCAGGATATAGATGCCTCAGGCGGGATAGAGAGGGAGGTAAAAGGGGTGGAGGAGTTGCATTACTGGTCAAAGAGGATATCACAGCTGTGCTGAAGGAGGGCACTATGGAGGACTCGAGCAGTGAGGCAATATGGGCAGAACAATGTTGGGGCTGTACTACAGGCCTCCCAACAGCGAGCGTGAGATAGAGGCACAAATATGTAGACAGATTATGGAAAGATGTAGGAGCAACAGGGTGGTGGTGATGGGAGATTTTAATTTTCCCAACATTGACTGGGATTCACTTAGTGTTAGGGGTTTAGATGGAGCAGAATTTGTAAGGAGCACCCAGGAGGGTTTTATGGAGCAGTATGTAAATAGTCCAACTCGGGAAGGGGCCATACTGGACCTGGTGTTGGGGAATGCGCCCGGCCAGGTGGTTGAAGTTTCAGTAGGGGATTACTTTGGGAATAGTGATCACAATTCCGTAAGTTTTAGAATACTGATGGACAAAGACGAGAGTGGTCCTGAAGGAAGAGTGCTGAATTGGGGGAAGGCCAACTATAGCAAAATTCAGCAGGAACTGGGGAATGTGGATTGGGAGCAGCTGTTTGAGGGTAAATCCACATTTGATATGTGGGAGGCTTTTAAAGAGAGGTTGATTAGAGTGCAGGACAGACATGTCCCTGTGAAAATGAGAGATAGAAAGGGCAAGGTTAGGGAACCATGGATGACAGGTGAAATTGTGAGACTAGCAAAGAGGAAAAAGGAAGCAAACATAAGGTCTAGGTGACTGAAAACAGATGAAGCTTTGGAAGAATATCGGGAAAGTAGGACCTATCTGAAACGAGGAATTAAGAAGGCTAAAAGGGGTCATGAAATATCTTTAGCAAACAGGGTTAAGGAAAATCCCAAAGCCTTTTATTCATACATAAGGAGCAAGAGGTAACTAGAGAAAGGGTTGACCCACTCAAGGACAAAGGAGGGAAGTTATCCGAGGAGTCAGAGAAAATGAGTGAGATTCTTAATGAGTACTTTGCGTTGGTATTCACCGAGGAGAGGGACATGACGGGTGTTGAGGTTAGGGATAGATGTTTGATTACTCTCGGTCAAGTCAGCATGAGGAGGGGGGAAAGTGTTGGGTATTCTAAAAGGCATTAGGGTGGACAAGTCCCCAGGTCCGGATGGGATCTATCCCAGGTTAACGAGGGAAGTGAGAGAGGAAATAGCTGGGGCCTTAACAGATATCTTTGCAGCATCCTTGAGCACGGGTGAGGTCCCGGAGGACTGGAGAATTGCTAATGTTGTCCCCTTGTTTAAGAAGGGTAACAAGGATAATCCAGGTAATTTTAGACCAGTGAGCCTGACGTCAGTGGTGGGGAAGCTGCTGGAGAAGATACTGAGGGATACAATCTGTTTACATTTGGAAGAAAATGGTCTTATTAGTGATAGGCAGCGTGGTTTTGTGCAGGGAAGGTCATGTCTTACCAACTTGATAGAATTCTTTGAGGAAGTGACAAAGTTGATAGATGAGGGAAGGGCTGTAGATGTCATATACATGGACTTCAGTAAGGCGTTTGATAAGGTTCCCCATGGTAGGCTGATGGAGAAAGTGAAGTCACATCGGGTCCAGGGTGTACTAGCTAGATGGATAGAGAACTGGCTGGGCAACAGGAGACAGAGAGTTGTAGTGTAAGGGAGTTTCTCAAAATGGAGAACTGTGACCAGTGGTGTTCCACAGGGATCAGTGTTGGGACCACTGTTGTTTGTGATATACATAAATGATCTGGAGGAAGGTATAGATGGTCTGATCAGCAAGTTTGCAGATGACACTAAGATTGGTGGCGTAGCAGATAGTGAAGGGGACGGTCAGAGAATGCAGCAGAATATAGATAGATTGGAGAGTTGGGCGGAGAAATGGCAGATGGAGTTCAATCCAGGCAAATGCGAGATGATGCATTTTGGAACATAGAACATAGAACATTACAGCGCAGTACAGGCCCTTCGGCCCTCGATGTTGCGCCGACCTGTGAAACCAATCTGAAGCCCATCTAACCTAAACTATTGGAAGATCGAATTCAAGAGCGAACAGTGTGGTAAATGGAAAAGCCCTGGGGAAAATTGATGCACAGAGAGATCTGGGTGTTCAGGTCCATTGTACCCTGAAGGTGGCAACGCAGGTGGATAGAGTGGTCAAGAAGGCATACGACATGCTTTCATTCATCGGACGGGGTATTGAGTACAAGATTTGGCAGGTCATGTTACAGTTGTATAGGACTTTGGTTCGACCACATTTGAAATACTGTGTACAGTTCTGGTCGCCACATTATCAAAAGGATGTGGATGGTTTGGAGAGGGTGCAGAGGAGGTTCACCAGGATGTTGCCTGGTATGGAGGGCGCTAGCTATAAAGAGAGGTTGAGTAGATTAGGATTATTTACATTAGAAAGATGGAGGTTGAGGGGGGACCTGATTGAGGTCTACAAAATCATGGGAGGTATAGACAGGGTGGATAGCAAGTAGCTTTTTCCCAGAGTGGGGGACTCAATTACTCGGGGTCACGATTTCAAGGTGAGAGGGGAAAAGTTTAAGGGAGATATGCGTGGAAAGTTCTTTACGCAGAGGGTGGTGGGTGCCTGGAACGCGTTTCCAGCGGAGATGGTAGAGGCGGGCACGATAGCGTCATTTAAGATATATCTCGACAGATACATGAATGGGCAGGGAGCAGAGGGATACAGATCCTTGGAAAATAGGTGACAGGTTTAGATAGAGGATCTGGATCGGCGCAGGCTTGGAGGGCCGAAGGGCCTGTTCCTGTGCTGTAATTTTCTTTGTTCTTTGTTCTTTGTTCTTTGATAGAGCAGCCGTCCCTCAGCACTGACCCTCAGAAATAATGCAGCACTGACTTATTCCTGTCAGGAAGGTACTACAGTCATAGTGTGATACAGAATAGAGAGAGGCCCTTCGGCCCACCATGTCTATACTCGCTAACAAATATCAATCGACACTAATCGCATTTACCTGCACTTGGTCTGTAGCCTACCACAGAAGTTGCTTCAATGTTGTGAAAGTACCTGTATCTCCCACCCTCTTGGGGGGGAAATCCATTTCCTTCAGATCTCCTTTAAACCACTTACCCCTCAACTTAAACTCTTGCCCCCTCGTCTTAGACACAATGAACTGGCAGATGTGGATCAAATTGACGGAGGCCCCATTACTGAGCTGTAGCTGGGAGTTTCTGATTGGTTTGGGCTGACGCCATGAAATGGGGGAGAGAAACATTTGTTATTTTACACATTTGGAGTTCTTTGCTGGGAGCTGGGATGAGAGGGCAGTGGAAATAACCACTGGAATTCTGAGTTGTGTGTTCAGTGAAGGAGATTAAAGACAGAGAGAGAGAGAGAGAGAGAGAGAGAGACACCCAGACAGAGACAGAGAGGCAGGAGAAGGAGAGCGATAGAGACACCCAGAGAGAGAGAGACAGAGAGAGAGGCAGAGAGAGAGAGAGAGACAGAGAGAGAGAGAGAGAGACAGAGAGACAGAGTGACAGAGGCAGAGAGGCACAGACAGAGAGAAAGAGAGACAGAGTGACAGAGAGAGAGAGAGGCACAGACAGAGAGAGAGAGAGAGGAGGCGCAGAATTAAACCATTTGGCCCATCTGGTCTGCTCTGTCATTTGATCATGGCTGATATGTTTCTCAACCTCATTCTCCCAACTACTCTCCATAACCCTTAATCCCCTTACCAATCGAGAACCTACCTATCTCTGTCTGAAATACACTCAATGACTCAGCCTCCACAGCCCTCTGTGGCAATGATTTCCACAGATTCACCCCCCCTCTGGCTGAAGACATTCCTCCACATCTCAGTTCGAAAGGGTCATCCTTCACTCTGAGGCTGTGCCCTCAGGTCCTAGTCTCTCCTACACCTTCTCTATGTCCACTCTATCCAGGCCATTCGGTATTCTGTAAGTTTCAATCGGATCACCCAACCCCCACCCCATCCTTCTAAACTCCATGGAGTACAGACCCAAAGTCCTCAACTGCTCCTCATATAACAAGCCCTTCATCCCTGGGATCATTCTTGTAAAACTGCTGTGGACCCCCTCCAACACCAGCACATCCTTCCTTAGATATGGGGCCCAAAACTGCTCACATTTTCCACATGTGGTCTGACTAGAGAGAGAGAGGGAGATGGGGAGAGGGAGTGGGGGTGGGTGAGAGAGAGAGAGATGGGGAGAGGGAGTGGGGGTTGGTGAGAGAGAGAGAGATGTGGAGAGGGTGTGGTGGTTGGTGAGAGGGAGAGTGAGATGGGGAGAGGGAGTGGGGGTTGGTGAGAGAGAGAGAGATGAGAAGAGTGAGTGGGGGTTGGTGTGAGAGAGAGAGGGAGATGGGGAGAGGGAGTGGGGGTTGGTGAGGGAGAGAGATGGGGAGAGGGAGTGGGGGTGGGTGAGAGAGAGAGAGGTGGGAGTGGGAGTGGGGGTTGGTGAGAGAGAGAGATGGGGAGTGTGAGTGGGGGTTGGTGAGAAAGAGAGATAGATGGGGAGAGGGAGTGGGGGTTGGTGAGAAAGAGAGATAGATGGGAAGAGGGAGTGGGGGTTGGTGAGAGAGAGAGAGATGAGAAGAGTGAGTGGGGGTGGGTGAGAGAGAGAGAGATGGGGACAGTGAGTAGGGGTTGGTGTGAGAGAGAGAGGTAGATGGAGAGAGGGAGTGGGGGTTGGTGAGAAAGAGAGATAGATGGGGAGAGGGAGTGGGGGTTGGTGAGAAAGAGAGATAGATGGGAAGAGGGAGTGGGGGTGGGTGAGAGAGAGAGAGATGGGGAAAGTGAGTAGGGGTTGGTGTGAGAGAGAGAGGGAGATGGAGAGAGGGAGTGGGGGTTGGTGAGA
>NW_025981270.1:0-5386 GCF_021869965.1 Rhincodon typus | reverse complement strand
CACTGCCACAGAAGGCTGTGAAGGCCAGGTCATTGAGTACATTTAAGGCTGAGATAGATAGGTTCTTGATTATCAAGGGGATCAAGGGTTACAGGGAGAAAGCGGGAGAATGGGGTTGAGGAACGTATCAGCCATGATTGAATGGTGGAGCAGACTTGATGGGCCGAATGGCCTAATTTCTGCTCCGATGTCTTATGGTCTAATGCTCCAGGGAAAATAGCCCCAGCCTATTCAGCATCTCATGATAGCTCAAACCCTCCAACCCTGGCAACATTTTTCGGAATCCTTTCAAGATTCATTTTGCCTATGGCAGAGAGAATAGAATTGTACGCAGTATTCCAATAGTGGCCTTACGCATGTCCTGTACAGCCGCAACATGACCCACCAACTCCAATACTCAATGCATTGACCAATAAAGGCAAGCATAACAAAAACCTTCTTCTCTATCTTACCTAGCTGCAACTCCACTTTCAAGGAACTGTGAACCTGCACTTCAAGGTATCTTTGTTCAACAACACACCCTAGTACCTCACCAATAAGTGTATAAATCCTGCCCTGAACAAAAGCAGAAGTTGCTGGAAAAGCTCAGCAGGTCTGACAGCTTCTGAGTTAACATTTCAGGTCTGGTGACCCTTCCTCAGAACTAAGTCCTGCCCTGATCTCCCTTTCCAAAATGCAGCACCTCACTTTGATCTAAATTAAACTCCATCTGTCACTCCTTGGCCCATTTGCCCATCTGATCAAGGAGACATTGTACTCCGAGGTAACCTTCTTCGCTATCCCCTACACCTCTAATTTTGTTGTCATCTGCAGGGAGGCGACTCACCATTCTGTTGTCTCACTGTCAGCTGTAGAATTATCTGCCTGTGCTTCTAACTAGAGAGACCCCTGTCACAATCAATCACTTGGGATCTGGTGTAGTCCTCGATATATGAGACCCAGTCTCGGTACCAGAAACCTTGCTGTCAGTGCTACACTCCCCCGAGAGTCCATCACTTGTACATTTTCCCAAACAGCAGCACGGTGTCTCGGTGGTTAGCCCTGCTGTTTCACAGCGCCAGGAACCCGGGTCCGATTCCACCCTCGGGTGACTGTCTGTGTGGAGTTTGCACATTCCCCCTGTGTCTGTGTGGGTTTCCTCCGGGTGCTCAGATTTCCTCCCACAGTCCAAAGCTGTGCAGGCTTGGTGGATTGGCCATGCTAAATTGCCCATAGTGTTCATAGATCTGTAGATAAATATAGGGGAATGGATCTGGGCGGGATGTCGTACGTAGATTTGTTGGGCCGAAGGGCCTGTTCAAACACTAGAGATTCTATGATTCTTGTTTCAGATGGGGATAGCCACAGGACACTCTGCACTACCTGCCTACCTCTCCTATTTTTCCTGGAAGTCCTCTCTCTACCTAACTGTATCTGCAGTTTGTTGCCCTTCCTACAACTGTCATCCATTCCACACCCACAGCTCCTGTAAATTCCTCACTGCCTCTAAATGCTGCTCTGACCACTCCATGCAATCCGATAGGATTTGCAACCAAACACACTTCCTGCAGACATAATCATTAGTAACATGGAAACTCTCCCTCATCTCCCACGTCCAACAGGAAGAGAACATCACTCTACTAAAGGCCATCTCTGTACCTTGACAATCTACACATCAAGAAAATAGCACCGTGTTACTGCTCTAAAAACACTGCTCTCGAGTAGGTTGTTACCTCTGTTTTATAATTTAAGAACGTTTAATCAAGAGACAGATTGCAATAAACATATAAACAAAACCATTTGAAATTTACAAAAAAAATCACAGTAAGGTTAGTCTTTTAAAAAACCACACCCTGAGCTGTTCCCCTGCTGTGAGCAGTTCTCCAGAGGTCCCTCCATGGTCAGCTGTAAATTTCAGTGTTTGTTTATGTTTCTTAGACCCAACTCTGATCTCCATGGAGACTTGAAACCAAACTGCAGAGGCAGACAGCTGTGCAGACTCTCTGATCGGTCAGACAGCTGTGCAGGGTCACTGCTTGAACAGAGATTTGTGCAAGCTCACTGCTCGGTCAGACAGCTGTGCAGGGTCACTGCTCAGTCAGACAGCTGTGCAGCTCACTGTTCATTTTTTCACGTGGTACCTGCTGTCTCAGTTCCTCCCGATTTCAATGTAGCTGAGTATAAATTTTTTTCCCAAAGTCCCGAAACAATGCTACAGGCTTTGAAGCAATAATTACTTCTCCATGAATTTGAACAAATCAGGTCGAACACTGAAAATACCTCATAAAAGGAGCAGCTCATATGGCTGCAGTTTTCTCCTGCCCTCAATCTTGGATTACCCAGAATCCCACTTGTGCCTTTTCAACATGAACGAGACAAAGACCAGGAAATGTGAATTCGGGAGACCAGCCCAGAGCTGCCACGTAATCTGTAGATGCAGGGTCAGGTTTTGAGCTCAATGTTAGAAGAATATTAATAGAGAGGAATTGGGGGAAGAAATAACAGAGTGTTCGGAACGCCCATTCCTGTCAATGTGAAACCAGCAGCAAGTGCAGAGAATGAATTAGGAAGCTCCTGCTGCTCTACAATAGGTCGCCCCTTCGTATTTTACAAATGAAAAGACCCAGATGCCAACCTTCTCCGGATGTGTAAACCCACACATTTCTGGGATTGCCCTCTGCACTCACTCATGTACTTCCATATCTTTGGTTCATTTGATTTCCTGTGCCCCACACAATAGTCTAGGTTTGCTCGCCACATGGTCCCATGCAATCGGAGTGTAACTTTTGTACATTACTATTCTCTCTCAGAAGGCAATCTGGCACTTAGTTTATATTTTTAACTCACTGCCTAACTGACGGAATCCAACTTGGTGTGATCGATGTAGTTTTACTCTGAAATTCTTTTGCTGCTGCCCCTCCCTTAGATCCTTCATTGCAACTCATTAGGAACAGAAATAAAAACAAGAACTTCGGTTGATGCAAGTCTTATCATGTTTTTATATGTTTGCAAAATGCTGATAATTTAAAATGTAAAAAGGCGGTTTCCGTGATTGATGATAAAACAGTCGATCTGTATTCAGAGCATGTTGAAAGGATGGGTCAGGAGGTAGGTTACAGAGAGGACGTTACAGAGCTCGGGGCCAGGGCTGCTGAAAGAGTCATTGGTTGTTGCTCTACAATTCAAATGGGGGATGCTCATGGGGCCAGAATGAGAGAGGTGCATACACCTGGAGGACCAGACGGATTACAGAGATAAGCAGGAGATGGGGCAATGAAGGGATTTACAAACTGATGGGAAATTTGAAATTGAAGCATGACTTAGCTGGGAGCAGATGCAGGTCAGGGAATACAGGAGGTAATGGATCAATCGGACTTGCTGTGATTTAGCACATGAGCAGCAGAGAGTGGGGTCATCTCAGTGACAGCACTGACCCATCTCCCAGGATAGGGCAGCATGGTGGCGCAGCGATTAGCACTTCTGCGTCTCACAGCCAGGGGCCAAGGCTCGATTCCACTCTCGGACAACTGTCTGTGTGGAGTTTGCACATTCTCCCGGTGTCTGTGTGGGTTTCCTCTGGGTGCTCCAGTTTCCTCCCACAGTGCAAAGATGTGCAGGTTAGGTCGAATGGCCATGCTAAATTGCCCATAGTGTTTGGGATGCATAGCTGAGGGGGATGGGTCTGGGTGGGATGTTTTGAGCGTCAGTGTGGACTTGTTAGGCCAAAAGGCCTGTTTCCAAACTGTAGGGATTCTATGATAATGATGGATGCTGCGGCAGAACATCCAAGGTCTTAGTATTTGATTCTGAGATGGGATTCCAACCAGACATCCTCTCAATCATTAGCGCAAACTATTTCCATCTCTGTAACGTCTCCCAGTTCTGTCCTTGCATGAGCTCAGCTGCTGCTAAAACCCTCACTCATGTTTCTGTAACATCTGAAATTGACTATTCCACTTCCTGTCCAGAACAATAACCCATCTCTCTCTTCCTGAATTTAAACCCAATGCAGGTCACATGATGTCACTCTCGTTCCACAGAGGCTTCTGGGTCAAATTGGTATCCTCTCAACATTGAGCAAAACACTGAACACTTCCGAGAAGGAGGGACACCTGAGGCCAGAGGGAATGAGGGAAGAGGTATATTAATAAGGATTTAATTGGTTGTATCAATATGGGGAGCTGGTAATCAGTGGGGTCTAACATAAGTGTGGTGAGAATTTGATGAATTTGGAAAGACTGAGAACAGTGCTGTGGGTCGCTTCATGATGGAACCTATAGATTGTTTGCTAGACTTCTCCTGGATTTCTTTCAGAAATTGCCCAATCAGTATTGGCAGTGAAGTTACTGGATTGTGCCAAAGTATCAAGTGTAGACAGATTCTAGTTTTAATGGGAATTAAATTTGTAGATGAACATGTGCAGCTACAATACATGGTGGAAATGTTCTTGATCATTTTGAGAAGTGAAGAGAATTTGGGACTTAATATTAGAAAAAGAACATCAAAAATGCTTAAGGTATAGTCGATCGATGTTTCAGCTGTGACTGAAAATACCGGGACAGTATGACCTGTTCCAAACACTAGAATAAAATATTCCAAACCAAAGATGAAATGGAGGACTATGAGAAAGAAGATGGAAATGCAGATGAAGAAGGCCACTGGATCGATCATAGGAAGCTGCAGCCCCAGTGATGATTATGTAGGTGTCAGAGTGCATTTGTTGTGCAGCATTGCAATGGGGATGCACATCTACTGTCTGTGGAATAATCTGCCAGAAGGGCTAGCGAGACTCTTAGTAAAACGGATCAAGACAATGTTGAGGAATCTGAGAATTTCACCACTTTCAGATTTGGTGATGATAACACACTGATATCTTTGAGAAGTGTGGTCGGTCATTGTAGAGTATGCAGAAACAATCTATTTATTAGCATTGATGGAGTGTCCAATGAAATTCTGTTGCGATTCATCAAAGTAGGGCCTCAGCAACTTCCAGAACTGAGATGGGGTAATTGTGAGATCAAATTGAACTGCTGAATTGGCTGGGACCCCAAAAAGTACCCGATATCTGAACTATCAGCGCTGAGTACAATGATGATAATTCCCATGGGGAAGATATGATTTGGGTGAACAAAAGAGTGGACAAATTAAAAGTGGATCATGATGTTTTTAAATTTCCATCATTGGGAGATGCCAGGAAAATGAATGTCATTGACAAAACCAGAAATTGATGGAATAGCTCAGCAGGCCTGGCAGCATCAATGGAACGAAATCCAGGACAGGGACAGCACGGGGTTAGATACAGAGTAAAGCTCCCTTTATGCTGTCCATCATCAAACACTCCCAGGACAGGGACAGCACGGGGTTAGATACAGAGTAAAGCTCCCTCAACACTGTCCCCCATCGAACA
>NW_025981269.1:0-5386 GCF_021869965.1 Rhincodon typus | reverse complement strand
CACTGCCACAGAAGGCTGTGAAGGCCAGGTCATTGAGTACATTTAAGACTGAGATAGATAGGTTCTTGATTATCAAGGGGATCAAGGGTTACAGGGAGAAAGCGGGAGAATGGGGTTGAGGAACGTATCAGCCATGATTGAATGGTGGAGCAGACTTGATGGGCCGAATGGCCTAATTTCTGCTCCGATGTCTTATGGTCTAATGCTCCAGGGAAAATAGCCCCAGCCTATTCAGCATCTCATGATAGCTCAAACCCTCCAACCCTGGCAACATTTATCGGAATCCTTTCAAGATTCATTTTTCCTATGTCAGAGAGAGTAGAATTGTACGCAGTATTCCAATAGTGGCCTTACGAATGTCCTGTACAGCCGCAACATGACCCACCAACTCCAATACTCAATGCATTGACCAATAAAGGCAAGCATAACAAACACCTTCTTCACTATCTTACCTAGCTGCAACTCCACTTTCAAGGAACTGTGAACCTGCACTTCAAGGTATCTTTGTTCAACAACACACCCTAGTACCTCACCAATAAGTGTATAAATCCTGCCCTGAACAAAAGCAGAAGTTGCTGGAAAAGCTCAGCAGGTCTGACAGCTTCTGAGTTAACATTTCAGGTCTGGTGACCCTTCCTCAGAACTAAGTCCTGCCCTGATCTCCCTTTCCAAAATGCAGCACCTCACTTTGATCTAAATTAAACTCCATCTGTCACTCCTTGGCCCATTTGCCCATCTGATCAAGGAGACATTGTACTCCGAGGTAACCTTCTTCGCTATCCCCTACACCTCTAATTTTGTTGTCATCTGCAGGGAGGCGACTCACCATTCTGTTGTCTCACTGTCAGCTGTAGAATTATCTGCCTGTGCTTCTAACTAGAGAGACCCCTGTCACAATCAATCACTTGGGATCTGGTGTAGTCCTCGTTATATGAGACCCAGTCTCGGTACCAGAAACCTTGCTGTCAGTGCTACACTCCCCCGAGAGTCCATCACTTGTACATTTTCCAAAACAGCAGCACGGTGTCTCGGTGGTTAGCCCTGCTGTTTCACAGCGCCAGGAACCCGGGTCCGATTCCACCCTCGGGTGACTGTCTGTGTGGAGTTTGCACATTCCCCCTGTGTCTGTGTGGGTTTCCTCCGGGTGCTCAGATTTCCTCCCACAGTCCAAAGCTGTGCAGGCTTGGTGGATTGGCCATGCTAAATTGCCCATAGTGTTCATAGATCTGTAGATAAATATAGGGGAATGGATCTGGGCGGGATGCCGTACGTAGATTTGTTGGGCCGAAGGGCCTGTTCAAACACTAGAGATTCTATGATTCTTGTTTCAGATGGGGATAGCCACAGGACACTCTGCACTACCTGCCTTCCTCTCCTATTTTTCCTGGAAGTCCCCTATCTACCTAACTGTATCTGCAGTTTATTGCCCTTCCTACAACTGTCATCCATTCCACACCCACAGCTCCTGTAAATTCCTCACTGCCTCTAAATGCTGCTCTGACCACTCCATGCAATCCGATAGGATTTGCAACCAAACACACTTCCTGCAGACATAATCATTAGTAACATGGAAACTCTCCCTCATCTCCCACGTCCAACAGGAAGAGAACATCACTCTACTAAAGGCCATCTCTGTACCTTGACAATCTACACATCAAGAAAATAGCACCGTGTTACTGCTCTAAAAACACTGCTCTCGAGTAGGTTGTTACCTCTGTTTTATAATTTAAGAACGTTTAATCAAGAGACAGATTGCAATAAACATATAAACAAAACCATTTGAAATTTACAAAAAAAATCACAGTAAGGTTAGTCTTTTAAAAAACCACACCCTGAGCTGTTCCCCTGCTGTGAGCAGTTCTCCAGAGGTCCCTCCATGGTCAGCTGTAAATTTCAGTGTTTGTTTATGTTTCTTAGACCCAACTCTGATCTCCATGGAGACCTGAAACCAAACTGCAGAGGCAGACAGCTGTGCAGACTCTCTGATCGGTCAGACAGCTGTGCAGGGTCACTGCTTGAACAGAGATTTGTGCAAGCTCACTGCTCGGTCAGACAGCTGTGCAGGGTCACTGCTCAGTCAGACAGCTGTGCAGCTCACTGTTCATTTTTTCACGTGGTACCTGCTGTCTCAGTTCCTCCCGATTTCAATGTAGCTGAGTATAAATTTTTTTCCCAAAGTCCCGAAACAATGCTACAGGCTTTGAAGCAATAATTACTTCTCCATGAATTTGAACAAATCAGGTCGAACACTGAAAATACCTCATAAAAGGAGCAGCTCATATGGCTGCAGTTTTCTCCTGCCCTCAATCTTGGATTACCCAGAATCCCACTTGTGCCTTTTCAACATGAACGAGACAAAGACCAGGAAATGTGAATTCGGGAGACCAGCCCAGAGCTGCCACGTAATCTGTAGATGCAGGGTCAGGTTTTGAGCTCAATGTTAGAAGAATATTAATAGAGAGGAATTGGGGGAAGAAATAACAGAGTGTTCGGAACGCCCATTCCTGTCAATGTGAAACCAGCAGCAAGTGCAGAGAATGAATTAGGAAGCTCCTGCTGCTCTACAATAGGTCGCCCCTTCGTATTTTACAAATGAAAAGACCCAGATGCCAACCTTCTCCGGATGTGTAAACCCACACATTTCTGGGATTGCCCTCTGCACTCACTCATGTACTTCCATATCTTTGGTTCATTTGATTTCCTGTGCCCCACACAATAGTCTAGGTTTGCTCGCCACATGGTCCCATGCAATCGGAGTGTAACTTTTGTACATTACTATTCTCTCTCAGAAGGCAATCTGGCACTTAGTTTATATTTTTAACTCACTGCCTAACTGACGGAATCCAACTTGGTGTGATCGATGTAGTTTTACTCTGAAATTCTTTTGCTGCTGCCCCTCCCTTAGATCCTTCATTGCAACTCATTAGGAACAGAAATAAAAACAAGAACTTCGGTTGATGCAAGTCTTATCATGTTTTTATATGTTTGCAAAATGCTGATAATTTAAAATGTAAAAAGGCGGTTTCCGTGATTGATGATAAAACAGTCGATCTGTATTCAGAGCATGTTGAAAGGATGGGTCAGGAGGTAGGTTACAGAGAGGACGTTACAGAGCTCGGGGCCAGGGCTGCTGAAAGAGTCATTGGTTGTTGCTCTACAATTCAAATGGGGGATGCTCATGGGGCCAGAATGAGAGAGGTGCATACACCTGGAGGACCAGACGGATTACAGAGATAAGCAGGAGATGGGGCAATGAAGGGATTTACAAACTGATGGGAAATTTGAAATTGAAGCATGACTTAGCTGGGAGCAGATGCAGGTCAGGGAATACAGGAGGTAATGGATCAATCGGACTTGCTGTGATTTAGCACATGAGCAGCAGAGAGTGGGGTCATCTCAGTGACAGCACTGACCCATCTCCCAGGATAGGGCAGCATGGTGGCGCAGCGATTAGCACTTCTGCGTCTCACAGCCAGGGGCCAAGGCTCGATTCCACTCTCGGACAACTGTCTGTGTGGAGTTTGCACATTCTCCCGGTGTCTGTGTGGGTTTCCTCTGGGTGCTCCAGTTTCCTCCCACAGTGCAAAGATGTGCAGGTTAGGTCGAATGGCCATGCTAAATTGCCCATAGTGTTTGGGATGCATAGCTGAGGGGGATGGGTCTGGGTGGGATGTTTTGAGCGTCAGTGTGGACTTGTTAGGCCAAAAGGCCTGTTTCCAAACTGTAGGGATTCTATGATAATGATGGATGCTGCGGCAGAACATCCAAGGTCTTAGTATTTGATTCTGAGATGGGATTCCAACCAGACATCCTCTCAATCATTAGCGCAAACTATTTCCATCTCTGTAACGTCTCCCAGTTCTGTCCTTGCATGAGCTCAGCTGCTGCTAAAACCCTCACTCATGTTTCTGTAACATCTGAAATTGACTATTCCACTTCCTGTCCAGAACAATAACCCATCTCTCTCTTCCTGAATTTAAACCCAATGCAGGTCACATGATGTCACTCTCGTTCCACAGAGGCTTCTGGGTCAAATTGGTATCCTCTCAACATTGAGCAAAACACTGAACACTTCCGAGAAGGAGGGACACCTGAGGCCAGAGGGAATGAGGGAAGAGGTATATTAATAAGGATTTAATTGGTTGTATCAATATGGGGAGCTGGTAATCAGTGGGGTCTAACATAAGTGTGGTGAGAATTTGATGAATTTGGAAAGACTGAGAACAGTGCTGTGGGTCGCTTCATGATGGAACCTATAGATTGTTTGCTAGACTTCTCCTGGATTTCTTTCAGAAATTGCCCAATCAGTATTGGCAGTGAAGTTACTGGATTGTGCCAAAGTATCAAGTGTAGACAGATTCTAGTTTTAATGGGAATTAAATTTGTAGATGAACATGTGCAGCTACAATACATGGTGGAAATGTTCTTGATCATTTTGAGAAGTGAAGAGAATTTGGGACTTAATATTAGAAAAAGAACATCAAAAATGCTTAAGGTATAGTCGATCGATGTTTCAGCTGTGACTGAAAATACCGGGACAGTATGACCTGTTCCAAACACTAGAATAAAATATTCCAAACCAAAGATGAAATGGAGGACTATGAGAAAGAAGATGGAAATGCAGATGAAGAAGGCCACTGGATCGATCATAGGAAGCTGCAGCCCCAGTGATGATTATGTAGGTGTCAGAGTGCATTTGTTGTGCAGCATTGCAATGGGGATGCACATCTACTGTCTGTGGAATAATCTGCCAGAAGGGCTAGCGAGACTCTTAGTAAAACGGATCAAGACAATGTTGAGGAATCTGAGAATTTCACCACTTTCAGATTTGGTGATGATAACACACTGATATCTTTGAGAAGTGTGGTCGGTCATTGTAGAGTATGCAGAAACAATCTATTTATTAGCATTGATGGAGTGTCCAATGAAATTCTGTTGCGATTCATCAAAGTAGGGCCTCAGCAACTTCCAGAACTGAGATGGGGTAATTGTGAGATCAAATTGAACTGCTGAATTGGCTGGGACCCCAAAAAGTACCCGAAATCTGAACTATCAGCACTGAGTACAATGATGATAATTCCCATGGGGAAGATATGATTTGGGTGAACAAAAGAGTGGACAAATTAAAAGTGGATCATGATGTTTTTAAATTTCCATCATTGGGAGATGCCAGGAAAATGAATGTCATTGACAAAACCAGAAATTGATGGAATAGCTCAGCAGGCCTGGCAGCATCAATGGAACGAAATCCAGGACAGGGACAGCACGGGGTTAGATACAGAGTAAAGCTCCCTTTATGCTGTCCATCATCAAACACTCCCAGGACAGGGACAGCACGGGGTTAGATACAGAGTAAAGCTCCCTCAACACTGTCCCCCATCGAACA
>NW_025981268.1:0-5387 GCF_021869965.1 Rhincodon typus | reverse complement strand
GGCGGGGGGGTCTCAGTTGGACATTAGTTTTTGTTGTTTAAGGTGATTGGGGGTTGGTTGCATGAGATTATATAAAAAGTAGGAGACCATCTGATTTTTGATTTGATTTATTATTGTCACAATTACTCAAGTACAGTGAAAAGTTTTGTTTTGCGAGCAATGCGGGCAGATCGAAGCATACAAGAATATACAGTTGATAAGGGTGCTCAGACAGAACGAGATATACACAGAAGGTTTACAAAAGCCAGATCAACATTAGACTGAAATTTGAGAGGTCCACTCAGCAGTCTAATAACAGCAGGGAGGAAGCTGTTCTCGAACCTGCAGGTGCGTGTGTTTAAGCTTTAGTAGCTTCTGGATGATAGGAGAGGTTGGAAGAGATTATAACTGGGGTGGGAGGGGTCTTTGATGTTGGCTGCCTTCCCGAGGCAGTGAGAAGTGGAAATAGAGTCAGTGGATGGAAGGTTGGTTTATGTGATGGACTGGGCTGTGTTCACAACTCTCTGTAGTTTCTTACGGTCCTGGGCAGAACAGTTGCCATACCAAGCCGTGATGCATCCAAATAGAATGCTTTGTGTGTTACGTCTGTAAAAGTTGGGTGAGGGCCCCGATGGAAACAACAAATTTCCTAAGCCTCCTGAGGAAGAAGAGGTGTTGTTGTGCCTTCTTGACTGCTGCATCTATGTGGGAGGGCCAGGACAGGTTGTTGGTGATGGTCACTCCTTGGAACTTGACTCTCTGCAACTCAGCTCCGATGATGTAGACCACTCTCCCTCCCAGCCTGCTGCACCATTCAGACTGCACGCTCCGGTCCGGCCCTGTCATTAGTCCAAAATCTCTCCAACTTGGCCTTGAATATATTCAGAGACTCAGTCTCCTCTGCTAACTGGGGAGGGGATGATCCGCACATATTCCCCACCCTCTGACAGAAGGAAGTCCCTCCATCACAGGTAGACAGGGTTCGGTTAGGAAGGTGTTTAGCACGCTTGCCTTTATTGCTCAGAGCTTTGAGTACAGGGAGTTGGGACATCACGTTGAGGTTGTACAGGACATCGGTGAGGCCTCTTCTGGAGCACTGTGTGCGGTTCTGGTCTTCCAGTTATGGGAAGGATATTATTAAACTGAAGGAAGTTCAGAAAAGATTTACCAGGATGTTGCCGGGAATGGAGTGTTTGAGTTGTAAGGAGAGGCTGGATAGGCTGGGACTTTTTACACTGGAGCTGAGGGGTGACCTTGTAGAGGTTTATAAAATAATGAGGGTACAGATAAGGTGAATGGTAGGTGTCTTTTCCCTAAGGCGAGGGATTTCAAGACTAGGGGGACACATTTTTAAGGTGAGGATAGAAAGATTTAAAAGAAGACATGAGGGGCAATTTATTTTACACGTTGGATGTTCATGCGTGGAATGAACTTCCTGAGGAAGTGGTGCATGTGGGTACAGTTACAACGTTTAAAAGACATTTGGATAAGTACATGAATAGGAAAGATTTGGAGGGATAAGGGCCAGGAGCAGGCAGGTGGGGCTAGTTTACTTTGGGATTGTGGTCGGCATGGACTGGTTGGGCCGAAGGGTCTGTTTCCGTGCTGTGTGACTCTGACCTCTGTTTTAACTGGGAGACACCTTATTTTTAAACCATGTGTCTGAGTGCCAGATGCCCTTGGGAGGGGTAAATCTTCACAGCATCAACCCTTTGCTGATTAAAACTCAGGGACTGAAGTAGGAGTTGAGATTGACATTAGCTATGAACAACTGGAATGGTGGATCAGGCTGGGGGTGGGGGGTGGGGTGGGGATCGGCCTCTCTCTCTCTCTCGTTACCGCGTTCCTTGGGTTGAGGAGGACGGTGGGTGACAGCGAGGGGCACGTGTCAGGGAATAAGGGCGATTTCCTGTGCCCTGTCTCTCAGGGCAGCGTTTACAGGCCAGACCAGTCCAGCCAGTGGTCAGCGGGGACGGGTCAGTGGCCCTCGATGACCTTCGACCCCCGTCGCACAGGTCGATCCCAGCTCTGAGCCATTGAGAGGTTACTGTCAGCCAGTCGATGGGAGTGGACCGGGGCAGGGGTTGGGGGGGTGTGTGTGTGCGTGTCCGTGAGGCGATGGGAGTGGACCGGGGCAGGGGTTGGGGGGATGTGTGTGTGCGTGTCCGTGAGGCGATGGGAGTGGACCGGGGCGGGAGCACATGGAAGGTCTTCAGCAGTTGGGAATTCCATCCACATTGATCAGACGCCTCAGCCCTCAGGTTGCCCTGGTGACGGGGCTTTAAACTTCTCATCACTCCAGGATTGAGAAGCAATAAAAAGGCTTTTACAACCTCTACCACAGCATCAGCAACTCCCCTCAATCCCAGAGAGAGAGAGAGAGACAGAGCGTGACAGGGCTAGAGAGAGAGAGATATATATACAGTGGTGAAGGGGGACCAGAGAGTGAGATGGACAGGGAGTTGTGGGGAGAGATGGGGTGTGGGGTGGGGTGGGGTGGGGGGAGGTGGCGAGAGAGAGAGAGAGAGAGACACAGAGGAGACAGACAGGGGAGACAGAGAGAGAGGGGGGAACGTAGACAGAAGGAGAGGAGATAGATGGGGACATGGACAGGGGGAGAGAGAGTGACACACACAGACAGGGAGACGGATCAGGAGAGGGAGTGAGATAGCAGCAGTCGGGGGATACACAGAGACGGGGGAGAGAGAGAGAGAGTGAGATAGGAAGAGGGAGAAATAGAGACAGCAAGGGGTCAGACAGAGATAGACAGAAGGACATGGACAGGGAGAGAGACAGATAAGGGACAGAGAGAGAAAGAAAGAGAGAGAGATACACACATGGGGAGAGAGCAAGAGAGACAGACAGAGAGAGAGAGACAGAGAGAGAGAAACTGACTGGGAGAAATGGGGAGACAGAGGGAGAGATAGAGATGGACAGAAAGAGATAGAGGTGGATGGGGAGAGAGACAGACAGACAGACAGAGAGAGAGAAACTGACTGGGAGAAACGGGGAGACAGAGGAAGAGATAGAGACAGACAGAGAAAGATAGAGATGGATGGGGGAGAGAGAGTGAGACAGACAGAGCGAGAAATTGACTGGGAGAAAAGGGGAGACAGAGGGAGAGATAGAGACGAATGGAGGAGAGAGAGAGAGATAGAGAGAGAGGGCCAGAGGAAGAGACTGAGATGGAGAGGTGCTCGAGGGAGAGAGAGAGAGAAAGACAGGGAGTGTATGAGACTGAATGTTGGTAGCTGGTGACACAGAGCAGCCTTGCAATCTATGCACACAGTGTAATAACCCTGGCTCCATTTCGTGGATGTCACTGAGCTGATGTGTTATTTTTCAAAAGCATTATTTCTCCCCGAACCCCCTCCCCCTCCCTGTCTGTTTGCCATCTTAGGTTCTGCTTTGCTGTCTTTGTCTCTTTGTCAGAGTCTGGTGTCGGTGCTGGGGTGTCGGGTAGAGGCAGAGCTGGGGTTAATGTTGCTCAGTGTTCAGGGGGAGGTGAAAATTTAATGTCTGATGCGTTGACGGTCTGGTGAGCCAAGGGAGTGGAGCAGCCAGCCTGCCTGCAGAGATGGTGAGTGTGTAAATGTGTGTAAGGTGTGTGTGAATGGCTGTGTGTGTATGTGTGTGTGTGTGTGTGTGTGTATGTGTATGTGTGTGTGTGTGTGTGCCTATATGTCTGTGTTTGGGGGGGTGTGTGTTTGTGTGTGTTTGTGTTTGTGTGTGTGTGAGTGTGTGTGTGTGCGCGCGTGTGTGTGTTTGTGTGAGTATGTGCATGTGTTTGTGTGAGTGTGTGTGTGTGTTTGTGTGAGTGTGTCTGTGTCTGTGTGAGCGTGTGTGTGTGTAGGTGTCTGTCTGTTGCTGGACATGGGAGGCCTACAGCAGTTGGGAAAGTGTGTGTGAGTGTGTGTCTGTGTGTGAGTTTGTGTGGGGGTGTACACTTAGGGTGTGTGTGTTTGTGTGTGTAGGTGTCTGTCTGTTGCTGCACATGGGAGGCCGACAGCCGTTGGGAAAGTGTGCGTGAGTTTGTGTGGGGGAGTAGGCACGTGTGTGTGTGTGGTTGTGTGTGTGTGTAGGGTGTAAGTGTGCACGGTGTAAGTGTGTGTAGGGTGTGCATGTGTATACATGTAGGGTGTGTGTGTGTGTGTGTGTGTGTGTGTGTGAGAGTGTGTGTACACGTAGGGTGTGTGTGTGTGAGAGAGAGTGTGTGTACACGTAGGGTGTGTGTGTGTGTCTGTAGGGTGTGTGTCTGTCTGTCTGTAGGGTGGGTGTGGGTGTGTCTGTAGGGTGTGTGTGTGTGTGTACACGTAGGGTGTAACTGTGTGTAGGGTGTGTGTGTGTTTCTGTAGGGTTTGTGGGTGTGTGTGTCTGTAGGGTGTGTGGGTGTGTGTGTGTGTGTGTGTCTGTCAGATATGTGTGTGTGTGTGTGTGTGTGTGTGTGTGTGTGTGTGTGTGTCTGTGTGTGTGTGTGTGTGAGTGTGTGTGTGTGTGGGGCGGGGGGGGTGGTGCTCCGTGCTGTCGGGTGGGAGGAGGAGGGAGAGGGTGTCGAGGGTTTGTAGGAGAGGGCCTTGGGTCTTGGGGCTCACACCAAAGGGGGCTGTAGGACAGGGGCTGGTGCGCCTTTGGTCCTGATGCAAAGCCTGACACTGATGTTCAGAGTCTGACACCATGAGAATTGGAGGTTGGGGGAAGGTTTTCCATCCCGGGGTGAGTATTTGTCAGTGTGTAGGGGGCTCAGACCCCTGTCCATAAGGGAACAGTTAGTGTGTCCCAGAAGATTCAGTCTTACAGGGCCGTGGGGGGATGGGGGTGGGGTGGCAGTGTTTTAAATCAGCTGTTTCTCCCCTGGTCTTCACACCCAGGTTGTATTGAAATTGTTCGCGTGTAGATTGAGGCTTGCTGACTGAAACCATTTTAAAATTAAATAGTGTACCCTGCTCCTTTATCATGGGAATGTCTGGCTCAATATAGTCTTCAGGAATTTAAAATGAATCTCCACCTCGCAGCCACAACCAAGGACAGAAACCTTGTCGGGCTGTCAATCCATTTCAGTCCCTGTGAACACGTTCCCCTTACTAATGATACATTCTGGCAGCAGGGACTGAATGAAGAGCAAAGTCAGGGACTGTTAAAGACAGTGCCTGACCCAGAAAGGGGCATTTGTGCGCTCAAGTCTTTAAACTGGCAGCACATGTTGAGGGAGATCTGTTTTGAAAACTAGAGAAGATACTGAGCTTTAGAAATACAGGCAGACAGTACAAAAGTAAGCGAACGTTTCTAACTCACGGATTAAGGTCCCTCAGCTGGTCTGAGATAACAAGGTGTGGAGCTGGAGGAACACTGCAGGCCAAGCAGCATCAGAGGAGCAGGAAAGCTGACGTTTCGGGTTGGGGCCCTTCTTC
>NW_025981267.1:0-5387 GCF_021869965.1 Rhincodon typus | reverse complement strand
ACCGCATCCCAAAACCAGTCCAGCTCGTCCCTGCCTCCCTAACCTGTTCTTCCTCCCACCTATCCCCTCCTCCCACCTCAAGCCGCACCTCCATCTCCTACTGACCAACCTCATCCCGCCCCCTTGACCTGTCCGTCCTCCCTGGACTGACCTATCCCCTTCCTAACTCCCTGCCTACACTCACCTTTCCTGGCTCCATCCCCCCCCTCTTCGACCTGTTTGTTTCCTCTCCACCTATCCTCTCCTCTATCCCTCTTCTATCCGCCTCCCACTCTCTCCCTATTTATTTCAAAACCCTCTTCCCCTCCCCCTTTTCTGATGAAGGGTCTAGGCCCGAAACGTCAGCCTCTCTGCTCCTATGATGCTGCTTGGCCTGCTGTGTTCATCCAGCCCTGCACCTTGTTGTCTAAGTTTAAAGGAGGTAGGTTTTTAACACAGAGGGTGGTAAGTGCCTGGAATGCCCCGCTAGAAAAGCTGGTGGAGATGGATACAATAGCAATGTTTGAAAGGCTTCTGGTCAGATATAAGAATACGCAGGGAATAGAGGGATACAAACAGAACAGAGGCGAAAGGTTTTTAGTTTAGAGAGGCATCATGTGTCATCACAGTGTTGGTGTTCTGTTCCTGCGCTGTACGGATCTTTGTTCTTTGACTGTTTGTTCTTAGATCAGTTTTCTCCATGCCTCTGAAAATGCCATCTGCTGCTCCTGTACCTTCTTCTGTATGTCTATGAAGTTCTGAATTACTGAAATCATGGAGATCTCATCTTGTTGAGATGAGTAGGTTCCTGATATCTGCAGCCTTCTGAGTGCCAGCAACCTCTGTCAGCCAATTGCAGAGATGTGGCAGTGATGTGCTCTCCAGTGACTACTTCCAGTTCTAATCTAGTTTAAATACCCATTGTGGATTGTGCAGAAGGCAGTTTTGCCAATGCATTCTCAGAAGGAACAAACACAGAAAATTCATGGAGAAACTGAGCAGGTCTGGCAGCATCTGTGGTGTGAGGAACAGAGTTAACACTTCAAAGCTGTATATTCTCCAGGTCTTGCTGCACAGTGACATAGATTGCATCAGTATCCAAGGAATTGCACATGGCACTAAACATTCAGTAAATATTCCCTTTTCTGACATGATGGAGGGAAGATCGTTTTTGAAGCAAATGAAGGTTGTTGGTCCAGTTAATATTTAATATTTAATTGGTTAGCCATTTCTTTGTTCCCCACATACCATCCCTGTTTCTGGCTGTCACGGTCTCAGAGTAAATGGCAAGCAGTTTAGGACTGAGATGAGATATGATTTCTTCAATCAGAGGGTGGTGAATCATTGGAATTCTCTACCCCAGAGGCCTGTGGGAGCTCATGTATTATGTTCAAGGTAGAGATTGCAAGTTTTGTAAAAACTTCACTTTGTTCAGTCAAGGGACGTGGGATCAGTGGTTAGTCCAGCATTTATTGCCTGTCCCTCGTTACCCTTGAGAAGGTGGTGGTGAGCTGCATTCTTGAACCACTGCAGTCCAGGTGCTGTAAGTAGATCCACAATGCTCCTTGGGAGAGAATTCCAAGATTTGGACCCAAAAAACACTGAAGAAATGATGGTATATTTCAAAGTCAGGTTAGTGAGTGGTTTAAAGGGATACTTACAGGTGGTGGTGTTCCCATGGATCTGCTGTCTGTGTCCTTCTAGATGGAAGTGGCCATGGGTTTATAATGTGTGGACTAAGGATCTTTGACGAATTTCTGTAGTGCATCTTGTAGATGGTACACCCTATTGCTACTGAGTGTCGGTGGTGAAGGGAGTGGATATTTGTGGATGCCATTCCAATCAAGCAGGCTGTTTTGTTCTAGGTGATGTTTATCTTCTTGAATATTGTTGGACCTGCGCTCATCCAGCAATGATTTGTGCCTTGCAGATGATGGACAGGCTTTGAGGAGGCAGGATTCCTAACCACTGGTGTGATCATGTAGCCATTATGTTTACATGGCTGATCCAGTTGACGTTTCTGGTCAATGATAAACCCAGGAGTGTTCATGGTGGTGGGGGGGTGGGATTCAGTATTTCTAGTGCCATTAAATGTCGAAGTGTGATGGTTAAACTGTCTCTAATTGGAGATGGTCATTGCCTGGCAACTGTGTGCCACAGATGTTTCTTGCCCCTTTTCAGCCCAACATAAAAACAGAAGAATATAAGAACTGGGAGCCTGTCACTAACCTTTGCAACATGGTATGCCTTCATTTTTGCCCTTATGTTAACTTTAACTTCCTTGCTTTGCCGTAGATGCTTTATCCTCCTGTTACAATCTTTCTTCCTCTCTGGAATATCCAAATCTGGACACTGTTCAGGTCTTGCTGCATTTGAACATACTGCGAATGCCACAACCTTATATCTTGCATTGATGTGTTCAGCTCTTTCATCATTGAGGATGGGGATAGTTATGGAATCTCCTCCTCCAGAGAGTTTTTTAATTGTTCACCACCATTCACAACTGGCAGAAGTGCAAATCTCAGATCTGATCCATTAGTTATGGAATCATTTAACTCTGTCTATCACTTGCTGTCTATGCCGTTTGGCATGCAAGTAGTCCTGTCTGGTAGCTTGACTAGGTTGACAACCTATTTTAGGTATACTCCATGCTAACTCTTTTCTGGACAAATCCTGCCAGTGGGACAGGACATATCCAGGGATTTCTAGATGTTGCATCAGCAGGATCACCAGGCTCTGAGCCTGTCCATATAGTAATGTGAGATCAACATGTGTGAGTGAACGCTAACAGTATAAGTATAACTGAATACACAGGACAGAAAGAGAGGCAATCCTACTTGGAGCTCTGCAAACCAAGGCTCCAGTTCCTGATGTCACGATGTTATAGCTCCCTTTCCATGTGCTAAGTAACAATTTCTAGAGTAAAAGTACAATTACCTTTACTATACAAGACTGTGATCAATCTTTGCACCACAATGGCAGAGCTAAGATTGTAGTGGTCCAAATCTGATTCCCAAGGTCACAGTTGTCCTAAATTTCTCAGCCTTGGGCTCATCTTAAAGGTTTGCTGGATATATGTAAAGCATCCCCAAATCAGTCACGTATCACTATGTCAAGTTAGGGACAAATGCCTCTTTGACTAAAGCTCAACTTCTGAACTGACTGGTAATGTGAGGCTGGGAAAACCAGATGTTTCAGTGTCATGGCTAGACTCCTTCATTGATTGTATGGATGTGACCATCAGGGCTTCCTCAGGCCAGTCAGTAGCCTTCACTAATTGGCAAGGATTTCCTTCCCTCAACTTCTCCCAACTGTGACCACAGCAAAGGGATCTTGCAGGCATAAACTCGCTAACCTGAGAAACATTACAACATTCAGGGTCACCAGCAGTGCCAAGTGCTACAGCTTTTCCAATTCTACATCCCTCCAACCATGCCTTCCTACTGAGCGCCTGCAAAGATAGATACTTACGAAAAAGAGTTACCCAACTGTAGAGAATAGCTGCAGAATCCAGTTATGAACCTAAGGATTTTTGCAGGTTTTTACAGTGAACCATACTGCAACCATAGTGACCATTGAGCATTCTGCACAAAATCAGTTTCAAGTACCTGAACCAATAGGAACGGGAGTTGAGGCCCAAGATCAGCCATGATTATATTGAATGGTGACGTTAACTCAATGGATCTATTTTTTTGGGTTCTTGTAGATTTCTTCAATGTTCTGCAGCAAGAATCTTGCACATCAAAAGAAATGGGAGCAGCAGTAGGCAGTTCCTGGTAATGGAATGTTGCATTCTACACAACATATGCTGCAGGTGAGGGAGATCCTAGCTGCTGAAGATGTAACAGAGTGTGAAGCATCCTCAGACAAAGATGATGAGGAAGATGAAGAGAAGGCACCATATGAGGAATTTCCTTCTCCAGAAGGTAGTGGAGGCTGTATCTTTAAATTTATTCAAGTTGAGACCACAAACCATGATCTTATTGAATGGTGAAGCAGTCTTGAAGGGCAGAATTGTCTACTCCTGCTATTAAATCCTGCGTTCCTTTCTTGTCTGGCTGCCTGAGGCTATGTTTCTTGCACATGTGCATCAGCTTCCTTTGTTGTCATGGCTACCTGAAGTTCTGAGGTCACTGATATAAAAGTTCAGGAACTACTGCCACACTTGGAACACTGTGAGAAGAGCCATCAAATATTTCTTTCTTATTTACTCGTGGGATATGGACGTCACTGACTAGCCAGCGTTTACCAACCAAACCTAGCTGCCTTTGAGAATTTGGTGGTGAGCTGTCTTCTTGAATTGCTGCAGTCCACATCCTGTAGCTTGATCCACAACGCCCTCAGTGGGAATTCTAGGATTTTGACCCAGCAACAGTGAAGGAACAGCATTGTATTTCCAAGTCAGGATGGTGACTTCTTTTCTTTTGAAACATGTTTTCAAGTTCATTCTCAGTTTCATACAATCAAATTGAAACTTGTACATTTAACTTCAGTCATGTGTTTATTCTCTAATCAGCTGCTACAAGCTACTTCCTGAGTTTGAAGAGTTGTATTGTGAGAGAAAGGACAGTACTTGCAGCAACTGATATCTTGTGTGATTATGGAAACAATGTTTTGTATATGCTTTCATTTTTTTGGCACAAAATAAATCCTGGAAGTCTTCAGCTTTCAAACAATTTATAGAAACTTCCAATACAGCCTGTCATGCTTGTGAGAGCTCTTTGAAGGAGTTTTTCAATTAGTTCCACTTCCCTGTGCCCTTTTTGTGGTTTTTCTATGGTTTCACCAGTTTCAAGTTTTTTCCTTTTCAAATACATTTCCAATTCCCTTTTGAAAGTTACAATTAAATCAGCTTTCACGACCAAAATGAAAGAACTTTGTAGAATAAGAACTCTTTGATGAGATTGGCATGTGCTTGAAGGTTATTTTTAATTAAAGAACAAAATTACATTCATAGTGCTAATTATTTAATAAATCTGACGACCTTATACAGAAGGCCAATGAACTAAATTAGTATTTCCTTTCCTAATTATGTATTTGTTTCGGAAGGGAGCCTAGGCAACAGGAAATCAATTAGTGAAACCATCATCAGGAACAACAATGATCTTTCATGCTTTTTATCTTTTAGTCTGTATGCATTTTTGTAGATTTGAGTATATATCTTTTTTTAAAATTTCTAAGTCTTGATGGCATCAACAGGAGTTCTGGTGTAGAGAATTAACTGAGACCATCATTCTGAGAGAGGTAAGTTAATATTATTGAAGATAGAAGAAAACCTCCCCATTGGCCCAATCCTCGCGTGAATGCAACAAACGTAAGCTAAAAAATGCGAAATAAATATTAGAGATAGTAGGAACTGCCGATGCTGGAGAATCTGAGATGACAAGGTGTAGAGGTGGATGAACACA
>NW_025981266.1:0-5387 GCF_021869965.1 Rhincodon typus | reverse complement strand
TTTCCTGCTCCTCTGATGCTGTCTGGCCTGCTGTTTTCCTCCAGCTCCACACTGTGTTACCCCTGATCTCATGACATTTACCAGACATTGTTGTCATCGAGCCTTGGGATCTTACAATGTACTCCATTAATTTACATTCCAATGTTAACAGTTATACTCATTCTCAGACATTTCCCAGACTTGCTTATCACTAAGGACTGTTTGAACTGTGTTATTCACTGTATTCATTGCTATCCTTATCAAATTATGTTACTCATTTTATACTTTCTGCTATCTGAATTACAGGAGGTACAAAAAGATGCTAATTCCTACTAACTGCAATAACATTCATAATATCAGTTTTAATATAAGTTAGTTTTTTATATATATGGTTACACCTAATGTTAAACTTTTATTGTGAGCAGCTTCTGTCTCACCTGACCTTGGACACCGTTCCTCTATCTTGCAACTACAACTTTGCCTTTTTCTATTTACATGTTGCCTGCAAGTGTGTTTTAAACAGGAGGTTATTTCTAAGATGAAAGTTACTGTCCATAGACTAAATATTTCTGCACTAACTCTTTTGCTTAATAAGACAACATCTATTCGAATTCCATTAATAAGACTGAAACTCAATCACTTTCACAGGTCAGTAAGCTTGTCTGAACTTCTAAAGTTTTACAAAATATACTCTCATTCCCCTTTTACCTTATCATTTGTCTCCAACCTTCCTCCCTTGATCCTTAGAATTAATTCGAGCTGTCTCCATCATTATCAATTAGGTTCGCTTCTTTAGGTCGTGAAGCTGCCATTGTTTAGTTGCTTGAAGTCAAGCTGATGCCCTTTAGAGGTTCTGTTTTCCCCATTTGTTGTTCAATGCCCCTTGCTGATAGGATGGGGACTCCTCTCCACTATCTATAGCCTTTTGTTTAAAGGAATTCAGCCAAATTTCTTAACATTAACATGGCATTTCTTAATTTTGCAATACTTATTTACAGAAAGAGTCTTAATTATTGTGGGATCATGATTTTCTTTTAATTCTTGCTAAACTCCAAACTTTGGGCTGTCTGTTCCCACACATCTGCTTATCAGAGTGTCTGTTACAAACATCTGCAGCTGTGGGCTTGGAATAAAACTCCTTGTATTTTAATTTGTGAGTTTTTTTTGTTCTGCCTAGATCTTGTTACCATCAAATCCCAGTGTGACGTCTCAAAGCTAACATTGTCCTATCTTATGATCTCACCCTAATGCTGAACTAAATACGCTATTTCTATGGCTACCGCTAAAAACCTTCTATGCCATTTTTATGCCAACTCCACAGGCAGTCATTTTGTGCCATCTCTGGCCATGAGCTGTCCCAACATAGAGGACCTACTGATGTTCTCAAGGCCTAAATTTGAATTCAATAAATATCAGGAATTAAGAAGAATTGATGCTGTTGAGTAACAAGAAGGTTTAATGCATGTTAGCAAAGAACGTAATTAAATTTGGTCAAGTATAATTGCTGGGATCTTAGTGGGCTGGTCCCCTCTTTGTGAAAGATGGAATAGAATTCCTTGTCTCCACACACAGACTGTCTGTGATATCAGTAGAATGGATGAATTCAATGATACATGAACATTAAACCCTTTAGAACAATACCTACACAACAGCGGGCGAAGGCTTGTTTGGAGCACAATGACTGGCCTGGATGATTGGGCCTGTTTCTGTGGTGGCCGTTGTACAGAATTGATTCCCTTCTTTAAAACCTACAATATTGACCAAGTCTTGGGTCACCTATTCTAATATTCCACTTCAAAGCTGTGGTGTCAAATTTTGATGCTAACATTCTTGTCAAATGATTGGTGACAATTTACTATTTGGAAGTTGCTATATAAATGCAAATCACTGTTTCTATTAGCTTGCAGAGGACCACCTCAGTTGGACCAAATGTGGGTCTGAGGAACTGTAATGGGAACAATTGCTTGCATGGTAGTGGCATCGCGGTAATGTCATGGGTTCAAATCCCAGCATGACATCTGGAATTCAAATACAATTCACAAACTCTGGAATTATAAAGTCTTTCTCCATAATGGTGACCATGAAACTATTGTCAATAGCTGTTAAAAAAAAACATTCAATTGATTCACCTTTAAGGAAGGGAGTCTGTAAACACTATGTAGTCTGGCCTCGATGTGAGTCCAGATTCACAAAAATGTGGTCAACTCTTTACTGTCTTAGTGTAATAGATTAGCAAGCTATCAGCTCAAGGATAATAAGGGCTGGGGAACAAATGCTGGCCATGCCAGTGATGTTCACATCTCATGAAAGAATAATGATAAATCACATTGTGGTATATAAATTTTGGTTGGTGGTATTGTAGAAGCTGGGAAAACAACCGGCTAAAATATCTTTCTATTGCTGGTCCTGATTTGATTAGTACAATGGAAGCAGGTGCACAATGACTGAGGGCACAAGATAACTTACTCTCTACGTGAATAACTTAGAAAGACTAATTGAAAATTTAAATTCTTCTATAAATACCAGAACAAGTGCTTTAGATAACAGGCAACTCTTCCTGAAATAATAGCACGAGTTTCTGATGACAATGCAGCCTCAGTTATTCCTGCTGCTTGGCTACATACTATAATCTGGTTAATAGTTTAAATGTAGCTGGGGCTGGCCCTTAACCAAATGAAATTACAATGATTAAACTGATGTCATTGAAACAAACCTAAAATAACAATGGCAGCCGAGACCTGATTCTTAACATATGAGATGTTCCTGCTGTGTTTTAAATGCATTTTTATTATTAGTGTTTAACTCATTGTAACTTTACAGTGTAATTAAAATTACTGTACTCACCCTGTCAGGACCTCACCTGTTGCATTTGTATGTCAAGTGCATTGTTTTGCACTGAGGTAAACATTTAATGGAGATTGAGTTTGATTTTAGGATTCTGTAATATGTTTTGTAACCAATGTTGAATAACAGGCAACTAAAATGCAAACAACAAAGTCTAACAAAGAGAAATGCTATAAATGATTAGATGTTGTACCTCTGTGAGATGTTGCCTAATGAGAATTGGCCAATAAATTGAGAATTTACTTGTTTTTTTTTCTTTTTACTACCAAATGAACATTGTTTTCCTTCTTCATCCAGAAGGCTTCATTTCTGACTGTGCCCTTTTGCTGTTCATGCTAATTACAAAGACATTTCCATCCTGTCTTCCTTCATGTCAAATCCAACAAGGCAACCAAGCAGCATTTAATGTCATTGCAAAGATCAATAGAATCAATACAGTTCTAACATGTTGACACTGGGTTCTTTGGACTTCCACACAGCTCAGGCCAGATTGCTAGGTTACTTTTAAGCAATGTTTATGAATTGTGTATGATGGTAAGATGACAGATCAGCATATTTTGTGTTGTCCAGGCTTTACCCTTCTAGCAAAGGGCTAGCACATGGTCAATGATATCACAGTTGGCTCATGTACATAATTATTAAATCCTAAAGACGCAAATACTACCATAGAACATCAGTAAGAATCCACTTCATAGCTGGGTTTGTAGATTTTGATACTCTGTTGTGCCCTTGCACAAACTAATATAAAAATACAACAAAGATTGTTTAGACAAGATAATGAGTTTTGTTTTCCAATGTTTCAATACTATGAGGTGAGAAGTGACATACACCTTGTTCCAATTGATACTTAACTTAGGATCTAGAAAGGTGTGGGGTAGAAATGTGAAAACTAAAAGAGAACAAATAAATATTTTCCTTTTCACAAGTAAACCTAAGGTTGAGGGCCAAGGTATATCATGCATTAAATCATCAAGTTTAAGAGAGGTGGAAAAATAGAGAAGGTACGTGGCAGAATCACAAGGTACACATTCTTGAGCCCAGCATTTCCCTGTTCACCACAAGAACAGATCAGCTGATTCCATTCTGTGACTTTTTCCTCATGGCCCTACAAAACTAATTTCTATTCAGGTAACTAATTCTATGTTGAAAGTCATGACTCCGCATCCACTACAGTCTCTGTTGTCAAATGGCATTGATTGACAACTCAAAAGACCTGTACGTTTAAGACAGTTACATGATATCAGGACAAATAAAATTCTGGTGCAAAGGTATACTCATTATAGTGACTATGACGAGGTCAGCCAGGTGCACCTCGTAAAATATGAGACCCCTGATTGGAGCAGTTAATCTGGTCCAATCAGGGAGCCCTGACTGGCAGACATAAACAAGAGTTTCAGAGATTCTACCAAATAAAAACCAAAAGAACTGCTGATGTTGTAAATCATAAACAAAAACAGAAATTGCTGGAAAAGTGAAGCAGGTCAGGCAGTATCTGTGTAGAGAAATCAGAGTTAACATTTCAGGTCGAGTGACGCTTCCTCAGGACTGTTGGGAGCTTGGAGAATGTCCGTTTATATGCACAAGGTAAGGTGGGGGGGAGGGGGTAATAAGTAAACAATAAGTGAGGATAGTGCCCAAAGAGAGAGGAGAACAGTTGGACAGACAAAGGAGTTGATAACGATTTGGCTAGGAAGTTTAGTAGCTATTAATGGACACTGTTAGTGGCTAAGAATGGATTTCGTGTAATAGCAGACAACGTGTTAACAAGGCCTGGTGTGCTGAGACAAAAACAAAGTTGCTGGAAAAGCTCAGCAGGTCTGGCAGCATCTGTGAAGGAGAAAACAGAGTTAACGCTTCGGGTCCGGTGACCCTTCCTTAGAACTTGTGTGCTGGGATTGGGATAAGGGCTTGAGCACTCCCCCCACCCTTTCTTCTGCATATAACTGACATGTTCCCCGCTACCATTAATTCTGAGGAAGGATCACTTGACCCGAAACGTTAACTCTGATTTTTCTTTCTCAGAAACTGCCAGACCTGCTGAGCCTTTCCAGTAATTTCTACTTTTGTGTCAGAGGCTGTGTTCACTCTGAGAGCTGGCTCTGAGGAAGCTGAATCAGTGTCATGGACTTTCCACATGCAAATAAAGAGTGACTTGGTGATGGAATACTTGTTTGAGATGGTGATAGCCACAGGAGACTCCTGCACAACTTGCCTCCCTCTACTACCTTTTCTGGAAGTCACCCATCTACCTGACTATATCAGAGGAAACAGGAAAGCTGACATTAATTCTGCTTGTCTCTCCAAAGCTGCTGCCAGGCCTTCTGAGATTCTCCAGCATTCTCTGTGTTTGTTCCAGATTTGGGATTGAGTTTGAGTTTGATTTATCATTGTCACATATAGCAAGATACAGTGAAAATTGTTGTTTCGCATGCTATACATGCAGATCATACCATACAGAATGCATCAGGGTAGCAGAACAAGGTGCAGAATACAGTGTTACAGTGGCAGAGAAGGTGCAGAGAGAGAGCGAGACAACAAGGTGCAGGGCTGGATGAACACAGCAG
>NW_025981265.1:0-5388 GCF_021869965.1 Rhincodon typus | reverse complement strand
GCACGTTAGTCAAAACAATATCAAAAGTTGAGTCATTTGGTGAAGTTGAGATTTTTGCCTTCAGAAATGCTTATCTAACTTAAATATGCATGTTAGTCAAGACAACATCAAAAGTTGAGTTATTTGTTGAAGTTGAGACTTTGATCTTCTGAAGTGTTTATCTCAGTGAAATAAGCACGTCATTCAAACCAACATCAAAAATTAACTCATTTGGTGAAGTTCAGATATTGGTCTTCTGGTGCGCTTATCTGAGTGAAATCAGGATGTTAGTCAATCTAACATCAAAAATTAACTCATTTGTTGACGTCGAGATGTTTGCTTTAATTGCTGAAACGAGCATGTTAGTCAAACCAACATCAAAACTTGATTCATTTGGTGAAGTTCAGATTTTGTTTTTCTGAAGTGCTTATCTCACTGAAATAAGCATGTTAGTCAAAACAGCATTAAAAATTAAGTCATTTGTTGGAGTTAAGATTTTTAACTTCTTAAGGGCTTATATCACTCAAGTAACCGTGTTAGTCTAATCAATAACAGAACTTGAGTCATTTAGTGAAGTTCTTATTTTGGCCTTCTGAAGTGCTTATCTCACTCATGTATGCATGTTACTCAAAACAACATCAAAATTGAGAGATTTAGTGAAGTTCAGATTTTGGTCTTCTGAAATGCTTATCTCACTGAAATAAGCATGTTGTCAAAACAGCATAAAAAGTTGACTGTCTTGTTGAAGTTGAGATTTTGGTCTTCTGCTATGCTTAACTCGCTGAAATAAGCATGTTATTCAAAACAACATCAAAAGTTCAGTCATTTGGTGAAGTTGAGATTTTGATCTTCTGAACTGCTTTCCTCATGAAATAAGCATGTCATTCAAACCAACATCAAAACCTAACATTTTTGGTGAAGTGAGATATTGGTCTTCTGAAGCGCTTATCAGAGCTACATAAGCATGTTAGTCAAAACAGCATCAAAAATTAAGTCATGTGGTGAAGTTGAGATTTTTCATTTCTGAGGTGGCTATCTCACTGAAATAAGCATTTTAGTCCAACCAGCGTCCAAAGTTAGGTCCTTTGGTGAAGTTGAGATTTTTGACTTCTGAAGTGCAAATCTCCCTCAAATAATCATGTTATTTAAACCAACATCAAAACTTGAGTCATTTGGTGAAGTTCAGGTTTTGGTATTCTGAAATGCTTATCTCACTGAAATATGCACGTTACTCAAAACCACATCAAAAGTTGAGTCATTTGGTGAAGTCGAGATTTTTGTCTTCTGATATGCTTATCTCACTCAAATAAGCATGTTAGTCAAACCTTCATCAAAAGTTGAGTGCCTTGGTTTAAATTAAGATTTTTGTCTTCTGATATGTTTCTATCTCTGAAATAAGCACGTTAGTAAATTGAACATGAAAAATTGAGTAATTTGGTGAAGTTGAGATGATGATCTTCTGAAGTGCTTAATTTACTGAAAAAAGCATGTTAGTCAAACAAACATAACAAATTGTGTCATTTGATTAAGTTCAGATTTTAATCTTCTCAAGTGCTTAACTCGCAGAAGTAAGCATTTTAGTCTAAGCAGAATCAAAAATCAAGTCATTTGGTGAAGTTCAGATTTTAACTCGCTGAAATAAATATTTTAATTTAACCAGCATCAAAAATTGCGTCATCTGGTGAAGGTGAGATCTTAGTCTTCTGATATGCTTATCTTGCTGAATTAAGCAGGTTTGTCATACCATCATCAAAACTTGAGTCATTTGGTGTGGTTCAGATTTCGGTCTGCTGAAGAGCTTAACTGGTTGAAATAAGCATTTTTTTTTTCCAACCAGCATCAAAAGTTGAGTCATTTGCTGAAGTTGAGATCTTAGCAGTCTGAAGTGCTTAAATCGCTGACATAAACATGTTTGTCAAAGCAACATCAAAACTTGATTCATTTGGTAAAGTTCAGAATTTTGTTTTCTGAAGTGCTTATCTTACTGAAATAGGCATATTAGTCAAAACAGCATTAAAAATTAAGTCATTTGGTGAAGTTGAGATTTTGAACTTCTGAAGGGGTTATCTCACTCAAGTAAGCGTGTTCGTCTAATCAATATCAGAACTTGAGTCATTTCGTGAAGTTCAGATTTTTGGCTTCTGAAGTGCTTAAATCGCTGAAATAAGCAGTTTAATTTTAAGAGCATCAAAAGTTAGATCATCTGGTGAAGTTGAGATTTTATTCTTCAGATATGCTTATCTCGCTGAAATAAGCACGTTCGTCAAAACAACATGAAAAGTTGAGTCATTTGGTGAAGTTGAGATTTTTGATTTCTGAAGTGCTTATCTCACTGAAATAAGCATGTTCGTTAAACCGACATCAACACTTGATTCATTTGGTGAAGTTCAGATGTTGGTCTACTGAAGAGCTTAACTGGCTGAAATAAGCATTTTATTCCAAACAGCATCAAAAGTTGAGTCATTTGGTGAAGATGAGATTGTTGACTTCTGAAGTGCTTATCTCACTGAAATAAGCATTTTAGTCAAATCAGCATCAAAAGTTTGATCCTTTGGTGAAGTTGACATACTAGTCTTCTGATATGCTTATCTCGCTGAAATAAGAATTTTATTCAAACCAGCATCAAAAGTTGAATGCCTTGGTGAAATTGCGATTTTGGTCTTCTTATATGCTTAACGATTGCTGAAATTAACACGTTAGTCAAAACAACATCAAAACTTGAGTCATTTGGTGAAGTTCAGATTTTGGTTTACTGAAGTGCTTATCTTACTGAAATAAGCATGTTAGTCAAACCAACATCAACACTTGAGTCATTTGGTGAAGTTCAGATGTTGGTCTACTGAAGAGCTTAACTGGCTGAAATAAACATTTTATTCCAACCAGCATCAAAAGTTGAGTCATTTGGTGAAGTTGAGATCCGAGCCTTCTGACGTGCTTAAATCGCTGAAATAAGCATGTTAGTTAAAAATTAAGGCATTTGGTGAAGTTGAGGTTTTTGACTGATTGTGGCCTTCTGATGTGCTTATCTGAGTGAAAGAAGCATGTTAGTCAAAACAGCATAAAAAATTAAGTCATCTGGTGAAGTTCAGATCTTGGCCTTCTGAAATGCTTATCTCACTCCAATATGCATGTTACTGAAAACAACATCATAAGTTGAGTCATTTGGTGAAATCGAGATTGTTCACTTCTGAAGTGTTTATTTCACTGGAGGAAGCTTGTTAGTCAATCCAACATCAAAATTTGAGTCATTTAGTGAAGTTCAGATTTTGGTCTTCTGAAGTGCTTTTCCCACCGAAATAAACATGTTAGACGAAAGAGCATAAAAATGTTGATTGTCTTGTTGAAATTGAGATTTTGGTCTTCTGCTATGTCTACCTCGCTGAAATAAGCTCGTTAGTCAAAACAATATCAAAAACTTTGGCATTTGGTGAAGGTGACATATTGACCTTCTGAAGTGCTTAACTCGCTGAAATGAGCATGTTAGTCAAAGTAGCATCAAAAATTGACTCATTTGCTACAGTTCAGATTTTTGGCTTCTGAGGTGCTTGACTCGCTGAAATATGCATTTTAATTCAACCAGCATCAAAAGTTCGGTCATCTGGTGAAAGTTAAATATTAGTCTTCTGATATGCTTATCTCGCTGAAATAAGCACGTTCGTCAAAACAACATCAAAATTTGAGTCATTTGGTGAAGCTGAGATTTGGATCTTCTAACGAGCTTATCTCAAAGAACTCAACATGTCATTCAAACCAACATCAAAAACTAACTCATTTGGTGAAGTTGAGACATAAGTCTTCCGATGTAATTATCTGAGTGAAATAAGCGTGTTAGTCAAAGCAGCATCAATAATTAAGTCATTTGATGAAGTTGAGATTTATGAATTCTGAAGTGCTTATCGCACTCAAATAAGCATGTTCGTCAAACAAATATCGAAACATGAGTCATTTTGTGAAGTTCAGATTTTGGACTTCTGAAGTGCTGAACTCGCTGAAAGAAGCATTTTAACCCAACCCGCATCGAAAGTTGAGTCATTTGGTGAAGTTGAGATTTTTGACTCTTGAAGTGTTTATCTCACTCAGGTAAGTATGTTAGTCTAACCAACATAAAAACTTCAGTCATTTTTTGAAGTTCTTATTTTGGCCTTCTGAATTGCTTATCTCACTCAAATATGCATGTTACTCAAAATAACATCATAAGTTGTGTAACTTGGTGAAGTCGGGATTCTTCACTTCTGAAGTGCTTATTTCACTTTAGGAACCGGTTAGTCAATCCAACATCAAAATTTGAGTCATTTAGTGAAGTTCAGGTTTTGGTCTTCTGAAATGCTTATCTCACTGAAATAAGCATGATGTCAAAACAGAATAAAATGTTGAATGTCTTCTTGAAGTTGAGATTTTGGTCTTCTTATATGCTTAATGATCGCTGAAATAAGCACGTTAGTCAAAACAATATCAAAAGTTGAGTCATTTGGTGAAGTTGAGATTTTTGCCTTCAGAAATGCTTATCTAACTTAAATATGCATGTTAGTCAAGACAACATCAAAAGTTGAGTTATTTGTTGAAGTTGAGACTTTGATCTTCTGAAGTGTTTATCTCAGTGAAATAAGCACGTCATTCAAACCAACATCAAAAATTAACTCATTTGGTGAAGTTCAGATATTGGTCTTCTGGTGCGCTTATCTGAGTGAAATCAGGATGTTAGTCAATCTAACATCAAAAATTAACTCATTTGTTGACGTCGAGATGTTTGCTTTAATTGCTGAAACGAGCATGTTAGTCAAACCAACATCAAAACTTGATTCATTTGGTGAAGTTCAGATTTTGTTTTTCTGAAGTGCTTATCTCACTGAAATAAGCATGTTAGTCAAAACAGCATTAAAAATTAAGTCATTTGTTGGAGTTAAGATTTTTAACTTCTTAAGGGCTTATATCACTCAAGTAACCGTGTTAGTCTAATCAATAACAGAACTTGAGTCATTTAGTGAAGTTCTTATTTTGGCCTTCTGAAGTGCTTATCTCACTCATGTATGCATGTTACTCAAAACAACATCAAAATTGAGAGATTTAGTGAAGTTCAGATTTTGGTCTTCTGAAATGCTTATCTCACTGAAATAAGCATGTTGTCAAAACAGCATAAAAAGTTGACTGTCTTGTTGAAGTTGAGATTTTGGTCTTCTGCTATGCTTAACTCGCTGAAATAAGCATGTTATTCAAAACAACATCAAAAGTTCAGTCATTTGGTGAAGTTGAGATTTTGATCTTCTGAACTGCTTTCCTCATGAAATAAGCATGTCATTCAAACCAACATCAAAACCTAACATTTTTGGTGAAGTGAGATATTGGTCTTCTGAAGCGCTTATCAGAGCTACATAAGCATGTTAGTCAAAACAGCATCAAAAATTAAGTCAT
>NW_025981264.1:0-5388 GCF_021869965.1 Rhincodon typus | reverse complement strand
CCCTTTTCTGATGAAGGGTCTAGGCCCGAAACGTCAGCCTCTCTGCTCCTATGATGCTGCTTGGCCTGCTGTGTTCATCCAGCCCTGCACCTTGTTGTCTTTGGTTTTCTTCTGTCAATTTTCTGCTCTCTTGATGTCTGCTAACCTCTCTATAGTACACTGTCCCATTGGGCACTCATGAGCTTAAATGGTGAGGCCCACCTTATAAATGAAAAGCTGGGCCATAGCCCCCTCGCCTTCAATCAGAGATTGAGATTTCAAGTCCAATCCAGGGGTTCAAGTACAAAACATGGGCTGTCACTCCACTGCAGCACAGAGTGCCCCACTGTCAGAGGGGCTCTCTCTCTAATGGAATGTTAAACTGGGGCTCCTTTGTGCACTCCATTGGATATAAAAAAAAGTATATAAACAAGCATATGGGAGATCTCTGTTCTGGCCAACATCCATCCCTTTACCAAAATCACCCAAAACAACTCTGGATATTGTCACATTACTGCATGCAAGACTTTGCTGGGCCCTAAATAGCTACCTTTAGTTCACTGGACGTTCAAAAAGAACTGAATATTGGGAGAATACTTTTGAGGCAGTAAAGCTTTGTGTTGGGGTAATGATTGGAGAGTAGGAAAAGGAATGGTGATAGCTCTGCAGGTTTATGCTGACTGAAAGACAAGTTAATGCCTACAAGCATTGTAATTGAGGATATTCATGAGATTAGATAGGGAGAATTGAATGAGTGAATGTTAAGATGTATGGGCAAAATTCGCTTGCTGAAAGAGTGAATCTGAAGTTAAGGATCAAGGGCTTAGTTAGATGAAAGATGTGCGAGGAGCTGGGAGTTCAGAATTATTTGAGGCTACTCTGGTCTGGGGGAGATCGGGTTAGGAGTAGCTGGTGAAGTACTTCATACTTGTAGGTCTCATGAGGACAGCTAAAGGTTCCAACATGTGTCCCCTCAGTACCCATCTGTAGTGGCTGTGACCTGGCATAAAGTGCCTCTCATGGGCAGTAACCAATGAGACTGTTTCTCTTTAACAAATCAATTGTGGGGGTAGGAGATTGGAATTGACCTAAACTTCAACGTTTATTAGTACAAAGTTAATGCAGGCTAGAAACATAAAATGACATCTTCATTTGAATGGTGGTGGTGTGAAAGTTATATTGAGTGAGAGAAGTGTAGCATAGCTGTGAGCTAGGATGCAACTGATATAGGCAGCAGATGTTTAGCAGTGGGCTTTGAACCTTTCTGTCCCCACCCCGGTCCCACAGTAACAAGTTGATTCTTGTGACATCCATCTTTTTCAGATGCTGCTAGAAAATGGATTTAACTTTTTATATTTTCTTTTTGTGCCTTCTATCATGTTTGGTCTTGTCTACTTTACACTGACAACATCTCTTTCCATCCTGACCCTGTTTGTAATTACTGTGTCCAATTTGAAATCCATTGTTCACAGCTGCCTTTTTTTGTCTGTCTTCTCTGTCCCCTTCAAATGGCCAGCATGATTTAACACTGGGTGGGTGGGATGTTGAGGTTGGTGAGGGAGAGAAACTCTTGCAAAGCATTCAGATCAAACGTAGGCTTTCCACCTACACCAGTTCATATATCAGACTAGGTTGCCAAGCTTACAGAACTTTTCCAAATATCCCACGTTTTTAAAAAAAACTAATGTTTAGCATTCACACACCCTTCAGCTTCCGAATGAAGCATTGACTGTCATCCCAAACTATTTCATTCTGCCCCATGTTTCACTTGCTTTTTAATATTTCTCTCCTCTTTTTTGACCTCCACTGCCAGCAGATTTTATTACAGGTAATTTATTTATTATGATTTCCACATGAACTGGTAGCAGTTCACCTCCAGCGACAGTTGCTTTTCAAGTCTGAAATTTGTGTTACATTCAAATATAAGGCTTCATAGCCTAGACTCGTCCTCCCTTCACCGCATGAACAACTTAACAAACACTACCGAGGATCACTGGCTGCTGACTGAGTGGGGAAATGGTGGTTGAGCTTTTCCCTCCCCCTCTAGCTGATCTGAATTGGGGCACTACTCTGTACAGGCTGAGATTGGATTACTCAAAAAGACAAATTGCACATTATTAAAAAAGTACCTGTAACAACTTCTGGAGGTGGTAACACTATGTAAATCGAGATGGAAATGTTGAGAGGAACATATCACAGCTGTGAACTGCAATGTAATTGTTGTACACAGCAGATGTTGAACTCTTTTCTGTCCACACCCTTGTTCCATCAAACCAAGTTAATGCCAGTGAGCTCCATTCTTGGAGCAAACAGAGCAGCTCTTTTGCGGACACTGCTGCTGAGGGCACTTAAAAATCTTTAATTATCCTTTGTGTTATATGTAACTTTGATCTGTGTATTGATTGCAATGTGGCACATCTCCCTGCCCTCCCTTTTTGAAGTATAGTCACTATTGTAATGTCGGAAACGTTCCAGCACTGTAAGCTTACTGAATCAGTTATTTTGGCGCAGAAGCCCACTGTCTTTACTGACTTTGAGCAAATCACCTAGTGTCATTATCCCACTTTCTCCCGTAACATTCTTTTCAAAAATCAGTTGAATTCTTTTTTGAATGCCTCAATTCAGTTTGCATCCAGCACACTCCCACACAGCATGTTTTAGACTTTAACCACTTGGCGATTAAAAGGTTTTCTTCATCAGTTGCTTGTTTTGCAAATTCGATGCTGTCTTATTCTTCTGTCACTCAGACAGTAGTGTGGTACCAATACAGGAGCAGGAGTAGACCATTCAGCCTGTTCCACTACTGACCACATAATTGGTTTCAGTGATGTTAGTTAAGTGGGGGCGTGGGGGGAATATTGATCAGGACTGAGGACAGAACTCCTCTGCAGTTCTTCATTATACTCCCTGGGTTCTTTCCTATCCAGTCAGACAGGGCCTCTGTTCAATATCTCATCTGAAGGACAGCACTCTCGGTGCTGAAATATTAGCCTTAATTCAAGTTCTCCAGTCTGGAGTACATTGAGATCTACACCAACCTCTGGGCCACGTGAGCCAAATCAGACACAGTACAAATTGTGGGATTGAAGGTGACACCATCCTTCTGTGTTTAGTGAAATACCACATGGAGAAGTATATTTAACCTTGGAGCTATCTTTGTGCTTGTATTAAATGTGACTTGTCTACTGGGTTTGCAGTACTGCTGATTAGTAAACGTTGGCAGCGGCTCATGTTTGTGAAGTTCATAGAGGACCTAACTATAACTTCTTCCTCATAAGGGCTGCCACTTCGATCACTGCTGCCAGTTACTGTATTTAAAAACAGTTGACATCTGACAGATTGGTGCTGAGCACTGACTGGCATGTTGAACAGCACAAAGTGAATTAAAGTGAGCTCCTTTTGAGAATAGAAAGCCCTCTGCTTCAGTGGACTTTCTCATAACCTGGTGAGGTCCCCCTCCTTTCTGAGCTCTGGAAAGGGGTAGTGTTGGATTTGCTGTGACTTCCTGCAAGTAGTTTATAGGTTCTTGTCCAGGTGACCAGGACACGTAGAACCAAATCGAAGAGTTGCTATTCCTGTGAGAATGGCACTGCACTGCAACTCTTTAGGATTTGACATCATCCTGGGAAGATGAAAAACAAGGAACAGTGATGCTGTGAGAGGAGATGCTCCTAATAGTGAGTTCATGAATTATGATGAAGCATCCTTTCTATTAGGATAGGGAATGGGGCCACAAGAAGGAATCCTATATGGATACACTGCAAATTCTGAAGGATAATTCATTAGTCAAAGAACATTTGCTTCAACATAATCTATTCCTGCTATAACTAATTACAACTATAATCCATTCCTCATTGTGTTTTCAGGGAAAGACTTGTCTGATGGCTAAAGTTCATGGGCTCCAGCGTATCTGTTGTACCTGTTAAATGTGAATGATAGTGCTTTCACTGCATATAAAATGTAATTCTAACAGAGCACAAGTGGTACAGATTCTGTCTTTCCAGGTTTTGATTGTATTTGAAGTGAACGTTTTAAACTGAATAACACTGGATTGAGATCGCCATTTGCAACTGCAAGATCCATGATGAGAAACAATGGCAAATTAAATTGAAAACAGTTGAAAATTAGGTGTGAATTACTGCCTATGGAAAGTAAAAATTACAATGAAATAGTTATGAAGTTGAGGGAAAGGTGTCTGTAGGTATCGAGCTAGACATGTCAACTCCTTCCTTATAACAGTTGAACATGTTAAACTACTAAACCAGAGTACTGTTGGATTATCAACTTGTCTTGTTGAGCCGTATGAAAAACTGCACTTTAGTCATGCATAAGAGATAACAAGGTGTAGAGCTGGATGATCACAGCAGGCCGAGCAGGAAGGCTGACGTTTCAGGCCTAGACCCTTCATCAGAAAATGATTTTCTGATGAAGGGTCTAGGCCCAAAACGTCAGCCTTCCTGCTCCTATGATGCTGCTTGGCCTGCTGTGTTCATCCAGCTCTATACCTTGTTATTTCAGATTCTCCAGCATCTGCAGTTCCTACTATCTCTGATACAACTTTGGTCATGCATTTACTTTGCATTCAGACTAATGCTGACAGTTAGTAGCTACTGCTGTTGGTTAGGTTTAGACTATCTGCCTTTGTTTGCCTTTCCTCTTTTGCCTTTAATCTCTGAAGATGGATTCGGTATTTAGTTGCAACTATAAACAACATCGGTACGGCAATATTGTAATTTTTGGAATCCTCCAACAGTGAAGGAGAACCTCCAGTCCACCATGTCAGTGGTGAACAAGCTAATTAGGCCTATAATCCTTTGCTTTATCTCCTGTAATCCTGCAAGTGGTTCCTTTTTGTTTTCAGGAATCTACCCAGCATCTCTTTGCAAGTTTCTGTTGAATTTCTTTCCACTGCCATGTGACAATGAGTGTGATAGCAATAAACAATTAGTTTTTGAAAGGGTTCAGTCACCAGACCGTAAAGAGAAATGAATAAGAAAACAAATATTGTTCTAAGAGCTTTTTGAAATGTGCAGAGTTGTACTTGGCTGCTTTTTGACCTCTCAAACTAATTATTTTTCAATACCCAGCCTCGAACATTTGCACAATGTAAGTTGAGTTGAAGTTTATTAAAGAGTGCTTAATCTTATGTAATGTTTCCCTTTCTGGAAGTTTAAGGTTTTGCCCATTGAATTTCATCAAATAGAAGTTTATATTTGTAGCTTCTGTCAGGATTTCTTATATTGCTTTATGACCAGTGATGTAGTTTTTATGCATGTTCGCTATTATAATGGGTCTAGTGAGTTGAGGTGGTTTATGTAAACAGAAAAACATGAAGGAAAGATAAGAGACAACAAGGTGCAGGGCTGGATGAACACAGCAGGCCAAGCAGCATCATAGGCTGCTTGGCCT
>NW_025981263.1:0-5388 GCF_021869965.1 Rhincodon typus | reverse complement strand
ACCGCATCCCAAAACCAGTCCAGCTTGTCCCCGCCTCCCTAACCTGTTCTTCCTCCCACCTATCCCCTCCTCCCACCTCAAGCCGCACCCCCATTTCCTACCAACTAACCTCATCCCGCCCCCTTGACCTGTCCGTCCTCCCTGGACTGACCTATCCCCTCCCTAACTCACCTTTACTGGCTGCATCCCCGCCTCTTCGACCTGTTTGTTTCCTCTCCACCTCTCCTCTCCTCTATCCATCTTCTATCCGCCTCCCACTCTCTCCCTATTTATTTCGGAACCCCCTTCCCCTCCCCCTTTTCTGATGAAGGGTCTAGGCCTGAAACGTCAGCCTTTCTGCTCCTACGATGCTGCTTGGCCTGCTGTGTTCGTCCAGCCCTGCACCTTGTTGTCGAGGATGTCTGACACTCCTGTTTTTACCTGTCAGCCAGGGCTTCCTGTTTGGACCAGACTAACTGCCCCAGTCAGTGAACTCATATTCAATGATGTCCATCTGGCTGACTTCATTGCAATTACTATAGTTGAGGTGTAGGCCATTCTCTTAATATACTTCGAGGGAGTTTGTTCTCGTCCATAACATAATGCTGGTGACACAATACTAAGTTGCAGTTTCCAGTTTGATTGTAGTTCTTTATTGCATTTGCTCCCTTTTTTAATGCTTTAAACACTGCAGCCTTCAGCCTTGTTTGCAAATCCCTCCCCATCTTTGAGATCCTTCCTACCCCTAAAACCCTCCAAGATCTCTTCATTCCTGACTCTTGCATATCCCAGATTTCAACTTCTCTACCAATGGTGATCATGCCTTCAACTGCCTAGACATGAAGCTCTGCCAGTCCCTCTCTATTATCTCTCTCCGCCTCACGAACCATCTCTTTTTTTATTCATTGTAGGACGTGGGCATCACTTGCTGGGCCAGTATTTATATATAACTGACTCTAGTTGCCTTTGAGAAGGTGGTGGTGAGCTGCCTTCTTGAACTTCTGTATTTCATGTGCTGTGGATAGACCTAGAAAACCATTAGGGAGGGAATTTCAGGATTTTCATCCAATGACACTGAAGGAACAGGGATATATTTACAAATCAGGGTGGTGAGTGACTTGTCGGGGATCTTGCAGGTGGTGTTGTTCCCATCTGTTGCCCTTGTCCTTCTAAATGGAAGTGTTCTGCAGTGCACCTTACTGATTCTACACCTTGTTGCTCATGAGCAACAGTAGTGGAATGGTTAAATATTTAAGGACTTCTAAGGAACTTCTTAAACTTACTTTGTTGACCAGTTTTGATTCCCCCATCCTGATATCTCCTTTTTGTTTCATAGCGTCTATGAAATGTTGTAGATATTTTATGATATCGTAAGTGCTATAAAAATGCAAATATTAATTGTGTGCTTTTTGTGTAGTTTAGTTGTTTAAAGAAGGAACAGTGGATATATTTGTACTTCCATAACCAGGACCACAGCGGAAAGGTGGTGGTTGAGTCAGCAGGTACAGTGTGTGTCTCTAAGTAAGTGCTTAAGCACCATATAAAGATGAAGAACTAATTCTATCCATTACTGCCTGCTTCATGGAATAGAATAGCTCCTCTTTTTCAGGTGAAGTCTGACAAAGGAGTAGCACTCCAAAAGCCTGGAATTTCAAATAAACCTGTTGGACTATAACCTGGTGTCATGTGACTTCTGACTTTGCCCACCCCAGTCTAACACCAGTACCTCCACATCATGGCTAAAGTAGGACAGATAGGGTATCTGGAAAGAAAACATTTCTGATAATTGAGAAATACAAGACTGGGTGTATATTCAAAAGATTATAGCCAGACTTTTCGGGAGTGAAATTCGGAAACATTTTTACACACGAATGTCAGAAGTTTGTAACTTTCTTCCACAGATGGGGAGATGGTATTGTACTGGTAATTTTACTGGTGGAACTTGAATTCCATTAATAAAATCTGGAATTGAGTTTTGCTAATTTCAGTACTGGTAACTATTATTGTATTACAGCATTGTAAAAACTCATCACAGGCAGTTTTGGGAAGGAAATTTGCTATCCTTAATTGGTTTGACCTGCTCCAGATCCACAGCAATGTGCTTAACTTTTAACTGCCTTCTGAATGGCCCAGCAAAGCATGGCTCAGAAGTGTTTAGAGAACATGAAACATGAGTAAGTCATTTGGCCACTTTGAGACTGTTCCTCTATTTAATTAGACCCCTTGCTTACCAAGAATCTATCCACTATCATGACCCACTGGGGTAGCATACCATAAATCGAATTCAGCTATTCTCAGAGTCGTACCAAATGTTAAAGTATTTATTAAGGTACACACCGAATCCCAACTGTCTAACTTTCAGATAGGGTTGATAGAAAGCATGGACCAGGTTTCAATACCAAACAGGAATGAGTATTGTTATACGTAATTAGGCTGTAGCTACATGAAAACCAATATAATCTATTGGCATATAACATTTTTAACTCAAACTCCAATCCCTGTAACCTCTCCATTTGCACATATGCATACAGATAAACAAGTAGAGAAAATAGATTCTTGGCAGGGCTAGAAAAACTCCTAAAAAAATCAGTTCATTGGTCTTTACTGTATATTCTGGAATTGAGATGATCCTACTTCAGCTGGCCAACCCTTGGTGTTCAATTGTCTTTCTCTGAAAGCTTCCACTGGTTTTTAAGAAGTACAGAGTGAATGATTCACTTGGAAATGCCTCTGATTTAACAATTCAAAAGTCACATCTGACAGCAACTGATGCAGGAGGGGTAACAAGTATTCTTCAAGTTTAAGGTGAATTTTTACTGCAGAAAACAGGCAGCTTCTATTAAGAACAACAACCCATCCTACGGTGTCTTTTTCTCTCTGTGTGTCTATGTCTCTGTAATTTGTTTCCAGTCCCAACCTACTCAAGTAGCAGAGAACCAATCAGCTTCATTTGTAAACACCTCCTCAATTCTCAATCATCTGGACATTGCAGAAAGTTGTAGCCACAAAAAAAAACAGTGTTCATGAGCAATATTATATTGCTTGCTGTGAAATTAAGCAGCCATCTCAGTAAATACCTGTTTTTAAAAACAGTTCTTTCTCCTTGCAGTATACAGTTTTTTCAAGACACAAAACTAAAAGGACTTGGTCCTTACTCGTCCTTTGCCTTAAAAATTCTCAAATACTCTTGTTCCCACCATTTTTTCAGGAAAAGAGTTCAAAGCCTCATGACTATCTGAGAGGGAACATTTTGCCTCATCTGTCTTTTAAATGATGATCCCTGATTTTTAATCAAAGCTACGTAGCTCTAGATTCTTTCAAATGTAAACTAAAATGCTGGCCTTGCTGTTGACACCAACGTGCCTTGAAAAAAATGAAGTTTTTTTTAAAATGGTGCTTGATCAATCATTAATTTAAAATTGGATGTTGTTTTTCTTTTGTTTTCTATGACATTAAGTATGGTGAGCAAAGGCAGAGATATAAAGTTCAATTGTGGATTAACTATAAATTCGTTGGGAAGAAGAACAGGCTCAAAGGGCTGATTTGCCCACTTCTGTTCCTTTGTTCCTGTGCATGGTGTTGTTTATCATTATTTCTATCTCACAAAGAAACAGAATTGAACTTTCCTTAGGTGAACAATGAAATAAAATCCATACACGTCATATGCTGGGTTTCTTTGCATAGCTTTTTAGCCTTCAATAATAAAGGGCCTGAACTACATTAGAGCTTCATGCTGGTAAACTGCAAGGCTTTAGGCAGTCAAACCTAACACTACCCTTGTATATATATATTAAACTCCTCGTTTATATTGCAAATCTATATTTAAACCTTGTTCCAGACGAATAAAGTGGGCAGAAGTGTGCAATCTATGTCAGGAAAAATATATCTCAGTAATTTTTATTTGGAAACTGTTCATTTTGATGTTTGGGCTTTGCGACTGCACGGATGAAAAATGACCAAAACAAATGAATGCTCGTGAGTACCCTCGATCAAAACCTAATTCATTATATTTACAGAAACTGATTATGATTTTATATTCCTTATTTCAGTACAGTTTTAACACAGAGATGAGAAAATATATTTTTTGTTAGAAGGTTGTGTGTCTTTGGAATTCTCTTCCTCAAATGACATTGGGTGCAGAATCTTTTAAATATTTACGCAGCGGTAGATAGATCTTTAACAACCAAGGGAATGAAACATTATTGGAGACATGCGGGAATGTAGAATTGAGGTTGAGGTCAGATCAGTCATGATGTTTTTGGATGGTGGAACAGGCTTGAAGGCCAAGTGACCCTACTCTTGTTTTATGATAAAGAGACAACAAGGTGCAGGGCTGGACGAACACAGCAGGCCAAGCAGCATCACAGGAGCAGAGAGGCTGACGTTTCGGGCCGAGACCCTTCATCAGAAAAGGGGGAGGGGAAGGGGGTTCCGAAATAAATAGGGAGAGAGTGGGAGGCGGATAGAAGAGGGATAGAGGAGAGGATAGGTGGAGAGGAAACAAACAGGCCGAAGAGGCGGGGATGGAGCCAGTAAAGGTGAGTGTAGGTAGGGAGTTAGGAAGGGGATAGGTCAGTCCAGGGAGGACGGACAGGTCAAGGGGGCGGGATGAGGTTGGTCGGTAGGAGCTGGAGATGCGGCTTGAGATGGGAGGAGGGGATAGGTGGGAGGAAGAACAGGTTAGGGAGGCAGGGATGAGCTGGACTGGTTTTGGGATGCGGTAGGGGGAGGGGAGATTTTGAAACTTGTGAAATCCACATTGATACCATTGGGCTGCAGGGTTCCCAAGCGGAATATGAGTTGCTGTTCCTGCAACCTTCGGGTGGCATCGTTGTGGCACTGCAGGAGGCCCAGGATGGACATGTCGTCTGAGGAATGGGAGGGGGAGTTGAAATGGTTCGCGACTGGGAGGTGCAGTTGTTTATTGCGAACCGAGCGTAGGTGTTCTGCAAAGCGGTCCCCGAGTCTCCGCTTGGTTTCCCCGATGTAGAGGAAGCCACACCGGGTACAGCGGATGCAGTATACCACATTGGCAGATGTGCAGGTGAACATCTGCTTGATGTGGAAAGTCTTCTTGGGGCCTGGGATGGGGGTGAGGGAGGAGGTATGGGGGCAGGTGTAGCACTTCCTGCGGTTGCAGGGAAAAGTGCCGGGTGTGGTGGAGCTGGAGGGGAGTGTGGAGCGGACAAGGGAGTCACGGAGAGAGTTGTCCCTCCGGAAAGCAGATAAAGGTGGGGAGGGAAAGATGTCTTTGGTGGTGGGGTCGGATTGCAGATGGCGGAAGTGTCGGAGGATGATGCGTTGGATCCGGAGGTTGGTGGGGTGGTACGTGAGGACGAGGGGGATTCTTTTTTGGTTCTTATTGCGTGGACGGGGTGTGAGGGATGAGTTGCGGGAGATGTGGGAGAC
>NW_025981262.1:0-5388 GCF_021869965.1 Rhincodon typus | reverse complement strand
TCTCCACCTATCCTCTCCTCTATCCCTCTTCTATCCGCCTCCCACTCTCTCCCTATTTATTTCAAAACCCCCTTCCCCTCCCCCTTTTCTGATGAAGGGTCTAGGCCCGAAACGTCAGCCTCTCTGCTCCTATGATGCTGCTTAGCCTGCTGTGTTCATCCAGCCCTGCACCTTGTTGTCTCGGACTATAATTTAGTGTTGTGTGACTTCTCACCTTGTCCACCCAGGCCAACACCAGCACCTCCACATCATGTTTATCAAACTCAGTTAGTCCCCTGATATTTCCCACTGTCCTAATTATATATGTAAAAATACAAAAGACAGTTAGTTTTAACTAATTGCTACAGGTTAATTTCTAAGATAAAGTTAGTTATTAAATGTAAAGTTGTACAGCTACTTCTACTGTTAGTGCTTTGTAATTAATGCGTTGTGAACAGTCTATCTTGCACAGGGTGTAAGATAAGGCATTTCCTATGGCTAATTAACTTTCACATCTGTTTTTTTTCTAATGCGTGTATTATACTTTGGTTATATGTACATCTATCCTTTATGTTGAAAACTACTTCTATGATTATCTGAAGAATCTTTAACTAGAACCTATTTCTTAATATTGTGAGTAACTTCAAAGAAACAATTACAAAGTAACTTTAGCTATTGTCTTTGCAGCTGCTTAGGGAATTAATCTGACTGGTTCATGGGCTCAGACTCACACCTGGTTTTATTCATTCACTGGGACAGTCATCCTCTCATTAATGAGGCTGGAATTAATCACTTGTCTGTTTTAGGCATTCTCTTGTCAAAACTGTCTTGGAAGGTTGGTGGTAAGGCACTTGCGCCTACCTTGGAGTAGTCTTGTTCAAAGGTACCATTATGTATCACTTAAATGTTGGAGCAGGCTGTCCCATTTTGTTTTAATCCTTGTTGGCCATTTTATGTCTTTCAAACATGGGCCACTTTGGCATAGGCAGGAATAGGTCACTCTCAATGTACAGGTACAGGCCACCCGTACAGCATTCATCCAAGAATTTAAAAGGAGGTGGCTATAGAGATAGTCAATGCATTGGGGATTATCTTACAAAATTCTGTAGATTCTGGAATGATGCCTGTGAATTGAAGAAAGAAACTAGTCACAAATATCATCCTACAATTTAAGGAGAGTGGGAGGAAAAAGGAGGAACTACAGGCTTGTTAGCCTTATATCAATAGTCAAGAGAATGCTAGAATCTATTATAAAAAAAATGGATAAACAGATTCCTGGAAGATAATAACCTGATTGGATTTATGAATGGGAAACCGTGTTTGCTGAACTTGCTTTAGATTTTTGAAGATGTTCCTAACAGCATTGATAAAGGAGAGCTGATGGACACAGTATACTTAGATTCTCAGAAGGCTTTTGATGAAGTCACCCACTGGAGGCTGCTTAGAAAGATTAAAACATGTAGGACAGGAGGTAATTTGCTGGTAAGGATTAGTCACTGGTTAACTGACAGAAAACAGAGAGTTGAAATAAATGGGTCATTCTCACACTGTTAGGCTGTGACTATTGAAAAGCGCAAGGAAAGGTGCTTGGGCCCAGCTGTTCATGGTATTTATATCAATGATTTGGACTTGGGCACCAGATGTATTATTTTCGAATTTGTAGATAATACAAAGGTAAGTAGGAATGTGTGTTCGGAAGAATTAAAGTGGCATCAGGAGGATTTGGACAGGCTTAGTGAATAGGCAAGAGCATGGCTGATGAAATGTAGTGTAGAAATATATGAGGTTGTCGACTTTAGTAGGAGGAACATATGTGCAGAGTATTATCTACCATCTAGATGGACAAGTCCAGCAGATACATAGGAATACCATGACCTACAAGTTCCCCTCCAAGTCACTAACCATTTGGAAAGAAATTGTCATTCCTTCAGTGATGCTGGTCAAAATCCTGAAATTCCCTCCCTAACAGCATTGTGGGTTTCCCATACCAAATGAACCGCAGCATTCATGAAAGCAGCACAACAGCACCTTCTCAAAAGGTATCCAGGGATGGACAACAAATAATGTTGACACGGCTAGTGACACCACATTCCATGAACGAATAAAGATAATCCTACATTTTATTCTTTTGCCCATAAGAATAACCCAATGGCCACAATGCTTTCTTTCACAAGGTCAATTTCTGCATGTATAGCATGCAATTAGAAAAGCAAATAACACATTGGTGTTTATTACAAGGAGATTTGAATAAAGAAATAAAGATGACTTGCTACAGTTTTGAGCAAAGCCTTTATGAGAGCACACTGCTATGCTGTGCACAGTTTTATTTTCCTTATCTAAGGAAGGATATACAGCAAACTTTTTATTATCCAAATATTCCAGATTATCAAGAGGTCCACACAATCAATGTAAAAACACACAGTAAGTAATAGAAACGTAATGCAGAGGGTACACACATCAATGTTATTCTTTATTTACAGTATAAATCACTAACTAATGATGTAAATTTCCCTTAAATAAAATTTACTGGCAGAGAGCCTTCTCATTCACGTCCTTGACTGACCACTCCGACATCATGGTAGATTGGAAGAAATTGACTCGGAAGTGAATCAACTATTGATATTTCTTGATTGAACAACAAGTATATTTACATTGAGGTGAATAAATTCTTTTTAAAAAGTTAATAATTGGACAGAATAATACCGTAAAGTTCACAGTATTGGAGATATAAAGCTTTTGCTGGTTTATTGACAGTGCCGGTCCATAAGGCACCGGTTAAAACAAAGTTTACTGTACTTGCCGCGGAGGGAGTACAGCAAAGGTTCATCGGGCTAATTCCTGGGATGACAGGATTGTCTTATGAGGAAAGATTGAGGAGACTAAGGGTGTATTTTCCAGAGTTTTGGAGAATGAGAGGTGATCTTATTGAAACTTACATAATTCTTACAGGGCACAACAGGAATATATAGACAGGATATTTCGCCTAGCTAGCGGCTCTAGAATCAGGGGTGTAATAACTGGACAAGGGGCAGGCCATTTAAGACTGAGATGACGAGGAATTTCTTCACTCACATATGAGTGAATATTTGGAATTCTCTACCCTAGGGGGCTGTGAAAGTTTAATCATTGAGCAGGTTGAAGATAGATATTGATAGGTTTCTGTTGACTAATGACATTAAGGGATAGGGAGATAGTGCAGAGAAGTGGCAATGAGGAAATGATCAGTCAAAATCATGAATGGGAGGGCAGGCTCAGTAGGTTGCATGGCTTACTCCTGTTCCCATGTTTAGGATTCCACTATTTCATATGTTTTAAAAAACCTCAAAATAATTAAACCTGTTGTCCAGGTCCTTTTTACACACTTACTTTGTAACAACTGTGAAGTTTACGAGAGTTTCCTCACTGATCTTCCAGTTCTCAGCATCTCCTTTCACAAACCCAGTGATAATAACAAATATAAGGACCAAAATGTTGATGGCTGTAAATATTTTGGTAACCCAAGCAGATTCCTTCACACCAAATGATAGGAGACCTAAAGTGCACAGAATATTAAAAGTAAAAATGCAGCAATGTATAATTTTCTCACATTGAATAGTGCTTTTACGATCAATATAAATAAATGCAAACACATGTATCCTAGATATTAATTGCATAAAATTGTACTTTTGATTCTGAAACTGAGAAGGGCTTTACTGGGAAGAGTCCTGTGTCTTTTGGTCTACGAAGGATATTCAACCTGAAGAGTCTCCCGCAACATTTACGATCCCATAGGCTTTTGTCTCAGTTGCTTTGTTAAACATCAGCACTGTAGCCCTCACACACACTCAACCTCTACCCATTCTCCATGCTCTTTGTGCTAATCCATGTCCCTTTACCCATCTCCGATGGCTCTTCATATGCTGCATGCAAATCCATGTCTAAAACCCAGCCCCTTATTGATTCTATTCAAACTAACCTATGATACCACATCCACTGCCCTAGCCCCTTAAAACTGCTTTGGTCCTGTTACGACAGCAATGTAGCTGTTGTAGCTCAGTCATTGTTCCTTAGGGGCCTGACCTCAGCTTTGGAAAGCACAGACCTTATCAAAACAAACAGACTTCTCTTGACAATCTCACGTGAAATGTGTCTCAACCTTTAATAGCCTCTTTGAGCCAGCAATCAAACTATGAACATACAACTGCAAATCCTCTCTCCCAACAACTTCCAAAAATAATCATGGACTTGGTAAAATAAAAGTTCCAGGATGGCGTACCTTGCTTTGGTAGCAGCATTAACTTTCCAACTTTGCCAAGAGACGCTGTACCTAAATTTACTATGGAGCCACTGTTAAAGAAAATAATACTCCAACATTTTAAATAGGAAAACTTCAGGACCTAATGAAGTGGTGCTATTTTATCTAGTTAGGGTGGTGTTATTAGAAGGAACACTCGGACATATTGTCAGATGTAAATGTTATTCATTCCTTCTAAGTGGTAGAGGACACAGGAAAGGGGTATTGTTGAAGATGTTGATTTGTTGCTGTGCAGCCTATAGATTGCAAACTCAGCATACCAGGGATAGAGAGAGCAGTGTGATCAGTAAGGCAAATACTACTGGACTGCTTAGTTTAGCTTATCAGCAAATGGCATCACTCCTGACCTTAGGTTGGCTTTTTGTCTTCTAGATGAGAAATCAGGTGGAAATTTTCCCACCTCTGTGATACTGTCTCCATCCTGATAGTGCCTGACTAACTGCATTTTCATTATGAGCAGATAGGCATGGTTTGGAAGCCTGGGCTGACAATTCCCAGAAGCAGGTTGAAGTTGCAATAGAGGTGGATAAATTCTGAGATGGGGAGATAAGAAACCCCAGTTCTTGACACAGCTATTAGGCCCTCCCCAGGCTCCATCCATACATGTGTTCACTCCACAGATCCATACATCCTCTGTATTCTTCATGCCACCTCCATACCCACTTTTCCTGTATCCACTAGGTATATTTCCAACAAACCCTCCAGTAACACTGGCAAATCTTTTAAATACTCATTTTTTTAATATAATAAAAGCTTCTCAAAATTCCCTTACAAAATTGATCCTCTTACAAACTCACAAATCTGTGAAGCTCAGCCATTCATCCTTCTATTGCAAAATGATTTAAATCCATTCAGCAGCTCAGAATCTTACCCAAGAAAGCAACCAGGCGTTAAAAAAAAAGTTTCAAAGAAAGTTTAATTTATTAAAAACACACAAAACTATCAATTAAATAATCAGTCCCCTTCATAGCAATGTAAACAACCTCCTACAGGGCTGATTTCATTCATGAGTTTTGGAGCTCAGCTAGGTATTCATTTGAGGCCATCTGGTAGTCTGTAATGCTAGCTTTGTTGATATTGTTGCAAAATAGAATCTCCAACTTTTCACAGATAGT
>NW_025981261.1:0-5388 GCF_021869965.1 Rhincodon typus | reverse complement strand
CAGTGAAAAAGAAGATTTAAAAAAAATAAATCTTATTGTCAAATCATCTTTGTCTGTTAACCTGCTGAAATACATCAGCGTCATCCGTGAACATCCAAACCTACAGAGAAGATTGCAAAAAATATCTGACGCAGATTCAATGGTGAAGACATTTTAATTGCTGCTGTCTATTTTAAATTCATTCAGCCAAAGATTAAAGTCAACAGTTGGAAATTCGAGGAAAGACATTGTTATTTAGAGGTGGATTTATAACTGGGGCTGAGGGAAGGATGGGGAGGAGAGCCAGTTATTCATTGATGGTAACCTATTAAGTGTCAGGGTGAAGAACAAACTGCACATAGATTTGTGCTCTGAGAAGATGTGTCCACTAGTGGGAGACACTAGGACACGAGGGCACAGCCTCAGAGCGAAGGGACAGCCCTTTCGAACTGAGATGAGGAGGAATGTCTTCAGCCAGAGGGTGGTGAACCGAGTGCCACAGAAGGCTGTGCAGACCGCGTCACTGAGTGTATTTAAGACAGAGATAGGTAGGTACCTGTTTCGTAAGGGAATCAAGGGTTACAGGGAGAAGGCAGGAGAATGGGGTTGAGAAACATAACATTTCAATTGGTTCGATATCGTTCTATCTGTCTTGCTCCCATTGGTTTAAGTCCTTGCACTCAATATTTTGACGGTGAGTAAAAACTGAAAGAACTGCGGATGCTGCAGGTCAGAAACTAAAACACGAATTGCTCATAAAGCTCGGCAGGTCTGGCAGCATCTGTGGAGAGAAATCAGAGGTAACGTTTCACGTCGAGTGATCTTTCCTCAGAACAGTTCTGAATTCAGAATATCAATGATGGGAGAGTCCAGTACATCAGTTTGGAATCCATGGTTTGAACCAGTTGCAAGCACCTTGAGACAGAAGTGGCCAATTGATGATCCATCTCATCCTGAGGACACCAGAATGATTGATGCCATTATATAACCTTTTTGATTCAGTTTACAAGGGAGTAAGTAATGGCTGAAAAGTACTGGACATAGCAAGGACAATGTTCTCTGACAGGAATCTGCAAATGGTGCTGATTCCTGTGCACTGTACCTAACAACATGCACATACAAGCTGTTCCTGTACAGCTCCAACACTGGCGTCTAACCAGCAATGCTGAAAATTGCCCAGGCATTTCCTGTCCAAAAATGGCAGAAAGAAACCCAATCAGTTAAATGTCCAGAGTCACTGAAAATGCTTTCAGTCCTCACTTAAACCACAATGATCAACTCATTGTGGGTTCAGCAATTTAATGCAGGTAGCTTTGCTCGTTGGAGCTGTATTCTGTACATATAAAGAGGAAAGCTTGGCACTACTTAGCAAAGCATCAAAATAATTTTATCGAACGTCATCAAAATAATGTTCATAACATCACAGCTGGCACACAATTCTCAATGATAATGTAAATGATGCTGTCTTGTATTTATAAATTAGGAAGAGAAAACAGAATCTAACTTTATTGAGAAGAAACAAAGCACTTTTATCTGAATAAATTAACAAATGTAACTGCACTATAACCCAAGAAGTAACCTCAGATTGCTTTGCCCATGGACCCATTGTAATAAATTAACCCCAAATTCATCAAACCACTAAAGTCCTTTAGCACATACAGCTCCAGTCAATTGCTCTTTCGATGTCCCTCCCCTCCATAGTCTTCAGTGGGTGACTGTGGACCACGTGGGCTGGGTAGCGAGAGTCCTGAGGTCAGATGCCTGTGTGTCTTTTTTTGGAGCACCTTTGCAGTCTTTCGAGCCTACGATCAGGATTTCTGGAAACAGGTTCCAAACAAAGCACAGATTTTGTATTTCACCAATTTGGCAACATGTGTGTTCCTCACAGAATTCTGGTCATTGACATATCCTTGAAGCTGCTTCTGAAATGTGTACTGCTCATCAATCGAACTCCACTTCATTGACCATCCCAATTGTAATTCTGTACAATGTCTCGGCATGTAGTCTACTGGTAGTAGGGATTAATGCGGTAAAGACAATTCCTTTAGGTTTGACAATAATAAAAAAAAGCAAAGCTGTGGGAAAGTGGGAAAAGTGTAGGCAGTCGTGTATTTTTGGTAGTATAGACTGGATGGGCCGAAGGCCTCTTCTGTACTGTCAGATTCTGAGCAACTTTGGTGGAAACATCGAGGGAGAAAGCAGGTATCCTGTGCAATGAACAGCTGGGTCCTAATATCCATGGAAACATGACCAAACTCCTTTGATGGAGAAACTGTTACCAGTCAGATCATAATTAACTTTGTCTAACTCAATGCAGAATGACATTGGGTTTTATTTATCGTTTACACAGACAAGAATCAGCTCAGGTTTACTTTGAAGTAAAAATCAATGACAAAATGGCATATAAGCTTTAGAACTGGATTGTGATTTCTGGCTACAGGACTTTAAAAGACCCATTTAAATTCAAAGTCATGGATTGAATAACAATCTAAAATCATTTTGTTTTACAATTCAATCTGAATGATTTATTTGTATATCCATTCAGGGTTTCAGAAGTTGTAATTGTCATATCCCAATTTCTGATATTCATGCAGTTGATGCAAATTATTGCTGTGTTGTTGGGTACACCACTCAATTCACAGAAAGGCAGTTATACATGAGTTCCATGCTGGAGTCTGTTCACAAGTTGATTTCTACGCATTACTTTCTCCAGCTCCATTTCTGTACTTCATCTTGCAGACAGGTGCATTCAGAATTGTGTCCCTTCAGACAGGAGCTTCCTACAAGTCAGTTACCTCTAAGCAAGGGTCTTCCACACGTTGACATTGATGTTGCATTTCTTGAGGTGAGTGTTCAAGGAATCTTTGAAACACATCTGTTGTCCTCATCTCATTCAAATGCCTTCCTTGAGCTGGGTGAAGATGATTGTTGTGGCAGGAATGCAGACATCCTAAGCTGAGCCCCACGCAATTGGTTTTGAATGATTACGGTCTCAATGCTGATTTGATTTGATTTAATTTATTGCTGACACATGTACCTAAGTACAATGAAAAGCTTTGTTTTGCGAGCAGTACAAGCAGATCATAGCAAACAAGGACATAGAGATCATATGGTGCTTAGACAGAGTGAGGCACACAAGATTACAGCTGCACAGGAGGTGCACAAAGCAAGATCAGCATTAGATTTGAAATGAGAGAGGTCCATTCAGCAGTCTAATAACAGCAGGGAAAAAGCTGTTCTTGAACCTGTTGATGCATCTGTTCAAGCTTCTGTATCTTCTGCCTGATGGAAGAGTATAACCGGGGTGGGAGTGGGTATTTGATGATGTTGGCTGCCTTTCCACAGCAATGAGAAATGTAGATGGAGTCCATGGATGGGAGGTTGCTGGTGCTGTTGGCTGGATCAAGGATGCTAATATGAGTGAGCCTGTCCTCCCAGCTGATGTGGAGAATCCATCTCCAACAGGACTAGTATGCCTGAGTTGTAGGGAGAAGTTGGCCAGGACAGGACTTTATTGCTTGGAATGTCGGAGAATGAGGGGTGACCTTATTGAGGTAAATAAAATCATGAGGGGCTTAGATAGGATGAATCTATATAGTCTTTTTCCCAGCGATGGGGAATTGAAAACGAGAGGGCATAGGAACCCTATTGGCACCAGTGATACCTTTAATATTGAAAGAAAAGCAATCTGGTTCACCATCCTCTGAGAGAAGAAATGTTTCCTCATCTCACTCCTAAATGGCCTACCCTGTATTCCAGATTGTGACCCTTGTTTCTACACTCCCCAACCAAGGAAGACATCCACGCTGATTCTTGTGTGTCCAGCCCTGTTAGAATGTGAGACATTTCAATCAGATCCTCTCTTATCCTTCTAAACTGTAGTGAATATAGGCCCAGTTGAACCAATCTCTCCTCATAGGACAGTCCTGCCTTCCCTGGCATCAGCCCAGTGAACCTCCTCTGCACTCCCATGTTGGGACGTCTTATCTTACGTTTAAGCAGACATGGCTTGTGCCCAGACAGGACTGGGACCAATATGCTAAGGTGGGCTGTGGGGACACGGATTTTATTTGCTCGTGCTGTCAGTCATGCTTTAAACAAGAATGGCAGAGGAATGGGAACTTGTGCATTCAGACCAAAGAGGTTGAAAGGAAGAAAAGAAAAACAAGGATAAGAAAAACAAGGCAGAAAACGACAAGGCTGAAAAAACAAATAGGGACACAGCGCAAAATGAAACAAAGATAAGTAACAAGGTGAATGGACAAGCCCAAAGGCTTTGTCAATTAAAGTACAGAGTATTCGCGATGAGGTCAATGAATGAGCAGGGCAACCGTATTGTAAATGGTCATGATCCAGTTGCAAATACAGAGATCTGTTCTAAGGTAACCTTGGGTGGGAACTGAACCTCCAGGGCTATTAATCATTTGGGAAGGGCACATAAAGAGGGAATGGAGGTGGGTAGCATTGTTAGTAATGGAGTAATCAATGCAATCGAGAGGAAGGACATTGGCTCAGAAAATCATCATGTGAAGTATGTATTGGTGGAAATAAGCAGCAGAAAATATACCCACCCTCTCCCCCACCCTTAACACAGTCATGGAGATGCAAGGGCATTAAACAAGAAATCAGCGATGCACGCAGTGTGGATACAACTAGAATTATGGGTGACTTTAATTTGGGTAAATCAACCAAGCAATGGTATTGTGGAGGAAGACCTTCCAGAGAATTGGGTATAGAATCAGCAACAGAATAGGCTATTCTAGACTGGGGTACCATGTAATGAGAAAAGATTAATTAACAATTTTTTTTGTGCCGGGTCACTTTGGGGAAGAGTGACCAAAATTATGACAGAATTCTTCATTGAGGTGGAGAGTACAGCATTCAAGTCAGAAGCTCATGCCCTGAATATAAGTGAGTGGAACTACGAGAGTAGGAGGTGTGACATGACAAGGATGGATCGAGGAAACTTTGTTAAAGGTGTTGTCGGTGGAAAGCCAATGATTCGTATTTGGCACAGTGGGCCGAATAGCCTCCTTCTGCACTATTATACTTCCATCATATTGAAAGAACTTGTGCATGACTTATAACAATGATTCAATTCTTTTGGCACAAAATTAAATGGGGAGAGTGACATAGAAAAAGTTCCAGAATCGTATATGGTCCAAAGATGAAACATGTAAAATTGCTAGAAAAAGGCAGCAAGCCTGAGGATTGGGAGCACTTTTAAATTTGGCAAAAGAGCACAATAGGGGTTAAGAGGGCGAAAATAGAGCATAAGAGTAAACATAGAGCATAGAAACTGACTATGAAAGCTTCCGTATGTATGTGAAGAGAAAGATTGTTGAAGTTGCACCCATCCAGATCAAATGGATATTAAACCATCAGAGGCTTGACTGGTGACTTGCACAT
>NW_025981260.1:0-5388 GCF_021869965.1 Rhincodon typus | reverse complement strand
TTTTTTTTGGATGATTTGGACGGCATTAGTTGTGTTCCTCACTTTGGTGACATTTATCTGGATTGTAGACATTGGTCAGTGCCGTCCTTCGCTCTGGAATTACTAGTGTAGAGGTACCAAATTTTTCCCACCTTGCTCCAACGGGGGGAGATGGGTATCTGGAAATAATTAATACCCGCAATAACTTTGCCGGTAAACTACTTCGAAACAATGGAGCGGGCACTGACTTGATCATGACTTGATTATGTCTTAATAAGTGAGTTTTAGAAAATGCTGGGTAGTTTAGAATGTAAGTAGAGCTGCAATTCGGCTGAGAGAAATAACCCAGAAGCTGTATTGTTTTTTGTGCGTGCAAATAAGTATGAAAGAACTTTTTTTTTGCCTATATGACGTGCAAAGAAGGGTGTTTGTAGCTGTTTCCAGAACCATGCGACAAAACCCCATCTTTCTCCAGGGTAGTGTTTCACTCCCGGTCATCCTGTCTTAAATCGTGATGCTAATCTGTATTTTTGAGCAGCAGGTATCTTGTCATTAAAGAGTAATTTCGGCCCGATGCGACTTATTCGGAATATTTACTGACTGGTGTGTGACGTTCATTGTCAGAGGGAAATCCCTTGAGTGATCACACTTTTCAACTGTGTGGTAGGAATGACTCAATTGGGTCAACTTTCTGTTTGTGTGCTGATTTTTAGCTTTTGACAGTGGAAATGCCTAATTAAATCTAAAATGCTAAGATACACAACAATTTTAGCAGCTTTCAGAATGTGGTTAGTATTTCAAGTGTAGACCAAACATCAAAAATGAAACGTAAAAGATACGTTATATCTTTTAGAATTTTCAGGCTTTGAAAAGGGGTCTGTTACTGAAGTGAATTTTTTTTATTTTCTCATGACAGAAACTGATGAACTTGCTATCAGTTTTCAATATATTCTCCGTATTTTGTGAAAGGGACACTGAATCAAGTCGTAAATAACAAAGTAATTCAATTTATGCAGTCTTTTTACCTACCCCACAACAAAAATAAGCATTGGTATGGTGGTGTCAGAGATAATACCATTAGCATTGTTAATCAAACAATACAGATCTTAATATTACAAATGCTTTTACCTGTGCATTGTTGTGCTCAGGATTTTGACCCTGATAATGCAAGATGTGGAAACCCTAAAGCTATTCAATTTCAGTTCATATTTTTGATGTCACCTTAGGATATGCATACTTAAAGTATCCATCCAGATTCCTTGAATTAAAATGTATTGGTTGGTATTCAGACAATGGCTCATGTCTGGCAATAGATATGAAAGGACTAACTACAATTAGCTGAATTTGCAAAAAATTGAGGTTTAACACCAGCAGAGAAAATTAAGAGTAGTTCCACAAGGAAAGTCTCCTCAGTACATATAAATGCAGACTGTAAAAGGATGGAGAGACTTTAATTTAAAATCAATGCAAAATGAAAAAGTGGGAAAGTACTGCAAGTTTGAAAGTGTAATTTATTTAATTGCAAAACTCAAGGATATAAAAAGAATCTAATGAAACGAAAACAGAAATTGCTGGAGGAACTCGGTAGGTTTGGCCATATCAGTGGAGAGAAAGCAGAGTTAATGTTTTAAGTCCAGTGACCCTTCTTTTGAGGGAAAGCAGAGTTAACATTTCACATCCAATTAGAGACAGTGTTTGTGTTGAGAGGGAATGATAATGAGGTCGAGCTGAGTGTCGTATATGTACCTCTGTAAATTGGCATGTTTTTGATTAATATCACTGAGGGCTTCCTGTTGATGAAAAATTAGAGGGCGACTAGTCACATTCTGTCAATTAGAGTTCCTGCCCATTATCTCGGTCCATTCTTTTCTATCCAGTTGTAGTCAGATAATTACTTGCAATGACTACTTTTCCTATTGTCTCACAATGCTTCTGGTGTCCAAAATGTGCAAATTAGGTGGATTAGCCATGCTAAATTACCCATTGTGTTCAGGGATGTGTAGGTTAGGTGCATTAGCTATGAGAAATGCAGGTTTGGGCTCGCTCTGTGTGGAATGCTGTTTGGAGGGTTGGTGTGGACTTGTTGGGCCAAATAGCTTGTTTCAACACTGTGGGGTTCTGTGATTCTACTTCTGGTGATCATCAACAGCTTCTGCTTAGCTCCTGGTGTCCGGCAAAATCTGTGTTGAGCCTGAACTTTGTACCAGGTTTATTTACGACTTAGGTGATGGAACAGAAAGTCACAATCAAATTTACAGAAGGTACAAAGATGGGCAGTAGTATACATAGAAGAAAAATAGTACAAAATGATATTAATAGAATAATTGGGTAAAACTGTAGGAAACAGGTTTCAATGTAGGCAAACAAGAGGTCACTCATTTTGTACTTAAAATCAACAAATCAGGGAAGTTACTAAAAGTGAAAAGCTATAATCACTGGGTGTTGAAAGAGACTTGAGGCCTAAATATACAGATTATTAAAATATCATGCATGGATTCAAAAATAATCAAAATGGACTAACGTAGGCTGGATGACAAGGAGTAGAAGTGATGCTGCAATTATGCAAAACTCTGGTTATATCACATTAGGACTATTTTGAGTAGTTTTCAACACCGTGCCTTAGAAAGAATATATTGGTTTTGGAGGTATGCAGCACAGATTTACTAGAATGAAAACTGGACTCTGAGGGTTAAATTAGGAGGAGAGATTGGTCAAACTAGGTTCAATTTTTAGGTGGATCATGCTTTACTATGAATGGTCATCAACGTGAATCATACACCCTGTTTCTCTCCACAGATGATGTCTAGGCTGTTGAGTATTTCCGGCATTTTCTGTTTTTATTTCAGATTTTTCAGCATCTCCAGGTTTTGGGTTTGTGGCAAACAGTATAAGACTATTGGTATCGTATTATTTGAGGACGAGTCATTTATTTTCATTTGTTCAGCTAAGTGTTTGATTTATTTTTAGTATTAGTGTTCAAATTCTTTTTTTCTATTTTATACATGCTTAATATTAAATTTGTGGGTAAGAGAAGGTAGTTTATTTTTATGTATGAGGTGCTATTGAGAGTCACTTCTTTTTGGCCTTAATGTCACTGAGGACACAAGAGACACAAGAGTGTGAAGACTAATAGATTTAGAGAAGTGATTACCCAGCAGGATCAGTCTGATAGATGGTTGACTGTTAGGAAATAGAAGGTCTTCCACATGTCTCCTGTGACTATTCCTCTCTCAAACTGAAGTTCCATTTTGAAAGAGAGAGTCTTTCAGAGGAAAACAGAAGTAAAAGTCGGTGTGTTCGCTAAGCTAGGAGGTTTGATAGCAGACGTTTCATCCCCTTACTAGGTGACATCCTCAGTGCTGTGGAGCCTCCTGCGAAGTGCTGTTTTCTTGTGCTGGTTCGAATTCATATGGTCTGGTTTTTGCTGCTTCCGGTAGGTGCTGGTTCCGGTTGTGCATTATGATGGTTGGTATACCACATCGAATTCAATGTGTTTGTTGATGGAGTCTGCGGATGAATGCCAATCTCCAAGAATTCTTGGCAAAAAAAACAACATCTACATCCAGCGCCCGAACTACAAATCTTCACTCAAATCCGGAAAATAGAAGTGGTAGTCATATCTTGGGCACTAAGAATGGATCTTATGTTAAGTGGGGTTTGTCAAGATTTAAAAACATATTTATTATAGCGGATTACCCTGCTAGGGGCACAGACAGGAGATTCTGCAGCAGTGAGTCTGAATCTAGGATAGTATGTTGCTTTCCTAGTTCCCAGTTTAAGGATGTCTCAACACGTTTGAAGTGTTTTTAAAGAGAGTATTTTTAAAGAGCGTAAGAAGCTGAATGTTGTTGTGCACATTGGTAGGAATGATATAATTAGGGAAAGGGTTGAGGCTTTCCAGAGTGAATTTAAGAGGTTAGGTAGAAGGTTAAAAAACAGAACCTCAAAAGTAGTAATCTCTGGTTTACTTCTGGTGCCAAATTCCAATGAGGGAAGGAATAAAAGGAAGGGCAGATAAATCAATCGCTGAAGAGGTGGTGCAGTGTGCAGGGATTCAGTTTCTTGGATCATTGGGATCTCTCCTGGGACAGAAAAGACGTCTTCAAAAAGGATGGGTTTCACCCGAACGGTAAAGACACCAATGTTCTGGTGGAGAGATTTGCTTGTTCAATTCCGGGAGGCTGTAAACTTTTGGTGGGTGGGAGGGGGCCTCCTAAGTAACTGAGTAAATAGAAAGAAAGATGAGGATGGTTCTGAATCAGGAAAGAGCAAATTAATTAGAAAAGACAGACAAGAGCAAGTCAGAGAATGAAGTAACTCTGAAAAGTTAAATTGCATTTATTTCAAGACAAGAGGTCTTACAAGTAAGGCTGATTAACTTAGGGCACGTTGGGAACATGTCACTTGTATCTATTACGGAAACTAAACTGAGGGATGGACAAGACTGACAGCTCAATGTTCCAGGTTTTAGATATTATAGAAAGGGAGTCAAGGAGAGGGGAGGGCTGGCGTTTTTAATTAAGGAAATCATTACTACTGTAATTGAGAGAAGATATTTCTGAGGGATCATTTAGTGAAAATATATGGGTTGAAATTAGAAACAAGAAAGGGATGATCACCTTGATGGTTTCGTACTGTAGGCCCCCCAGTAGTCAGAAGGAAATTGAGAAGCAAATATGTAGAGAGATCTCATATATATGTGAGAATAATAAGGTTGTAGTAGTAGTGGATTTTAATCTTCCAAACATTGACTATGACTGCTATAGTGTTAAGGATTGGATAGTGAAGAATTTGTTAAATATATTCAAGAAAATTTTCTTATCAATATGTATATGTTTCTACTAGAGAAGGAGCAAAACTTGACGTTCTCTTGGGAAATAAGGCAGGGGAAGTGACTGAAGTGTTAGTAGAGAAACACTTTGATCATAATACTATTAGTTTTAAAATACTGATGGTAAAGGATAAGTCTTCATAAAAGGTAAAGTTCTTAATTGGAGTAAGGCAAATTTTATGGGTATGGAATAAGAACTTTCAAAAGTTGATAGGAGGAGACTGTTCACAAGTAAAGGGATGGTTGACAAGTGGGAAGCCTGTAAAGGTGTAATAACAAGAGATCAGAGTCAATATGTTCCTGTTAGACTGAAAGGTAAGGCTGGTAAGATTAGGGAACAATGAATGAATAAAGATATTGAAGTTCGAGTAAAGAATAAAAATATATTAAATATAGACAACTGGAATCAACTGAATCTCTTGAAGAGTATCAAGAGTGTTAGAACATAGAACATAGAATATTACAGCGCAGTACAGGCCCTTCGGCCCTCGATGTTGCGCCGACCTGTGAAACCAATCTGAAGCCCATCTAACCTAAACTATTCCATTATCATCCATATGTTTATCCAATGACCATTT
>NW_025981259.1:0-5389 GCF_021869965.1 Rhincodon typus | reverse complement strand
TGAACTTCACCAAATGACTTGATTTTTGATTCAGGTGAGACGAAAATGCTTATTTCTGCGAGTTAAACACTTCAGAAGCGAAGAATCTGAACTTCATCAAATGACACAATTTTTATGTTCGTTTGACTAAAATGCTTATTTCAGCGAGTTAAGCAATTTAGAAGACCAAAATCTCAATTTCACCAAGACACTCAACCTTTTTATGCTGGTTTGAGTAAAATGCTTATTTCAGCAAGATAAGCATATGCGAAGAATAAAATCTCAACTTCACCAAATGACTTCAATGTTGATGCTGTTTTGACAAACATGCGTACGGCACTGAGATAAGCACTTCAGAAGTCCAAAATCTGAACTTCAACAAATGACTCAAGTTTTGATGTTGGTTAGACTAACATGATTATTTGAGTCAGATAAGCACCTCAGAAGTCAAAAATCTCAACTTCACCAAATGACTTAATTTTTCATGCTATTTTGACTGACATGCTTATTCCAGTGAGATAAGCACTTCAGAAGTCAAATATCTCACCTTCACCAAATTACATAATTTTTGATGCTGGTTGGTTTAAAATGCTTATTTCAGCGAGATAAGCACTTCAGAAGATCAAAGTCTCAACTTCACCGAATGACTCAACTTTTGATGTTGTTTTGACTAACGTGCTTATTTCATCGAGATAAGTATGTCAGAAGATCAAAATCTCAATTTCACCAAGAGACTCAACTTTTGATGCTGGTGCGACTAAAATGCTTATTTCAGCGAGATAAGCATATGAGATGACTGAAATCTCAACTTCACCAAAGGACCTAACTTTTGATGCTGATGTGATTAAATGCTTATTTCAGTTAGGTAAGCACTTCAGAAAACCAAAATCTGAACTTCACCAAATGACTCAAGTTTTGACGTTGGTTTGACTAACATGATTATTTGAGTGAGATAAGCACTTCAGAAGTCAAAAATCTCAACTTCACCGAAGGACCTAACTTTGAACGCTGATTGGACTAAAATGCGTATTTCAGTGAGATAAGCACTTCAGAAATCAAAAATCTCTACTTCACCATCTGACTTAATTTTTGATGTTGTTTTGACTGACATGCTTATTTCACTCAGACAAGCACTTCAGAAGACAAATATCTCACTTCACCAAAAGAGTTAGTTTTTGATGTTGGTTTGAATGATGGACTTATTTCATGAGGTAAGCACTTCAGAAGATCAAAAGCTCAACTTCACCAAATAACTCAACTTTTGATGTTGTTTTGACGAACATGCTTATTTCAGCGAGTTAAGCACTTCAGAAGACTAAAATCTCAACTTCACCAAATGACCCAGCTTTTGATGCTGGTTGGTTTAAAATACTTATTTCAGCCAGTTAAGCTCTACAGAAAACCAAAACCTGAACTTCACCAAATGACTCAAGTTTTGATGTTGGTTTGACTAACATGCTTATTTGAGTGTGACAAACACTTCAGAAGTCAAAAATCTCAACTTCACCAAATGATTCAACTTTAGATGTTGTTTTGACGAACATGCTTATTTGAGTTAGATAAGCACTTCAGAAGGCAAAATCTCAACCTCACCAAATGACATAATTTTTGATGCTCGTTGAATTAAACTTCTTATTTCAGCGAGATCAGCACTTCCAAAATCGGAATTTCACAAAATGACTCAAGTTTCGATGTTTGTTTGACTAACATGCTTATTTGAGAGAGATAAGCACTTCAGAATTCAAAAACGTCAACTTCACCAAATGAGTTGGTTTTTGGTGTTGGATTGAATGACGTGTTGATTTCTTTGAGAGAATCACGCCAGAAGACTAAAATCTCAACTGCACCAAATGCCTTAAATTTTGATGTTGTTTTGGGTAACTTGCATATTTGAGTGAGATCAGCACTTCTGAAGGCAAAAATGTCAACTTCACCAAATGACTTGATTTTTGATGCTGGTTGGATTAAAATGCTTATTTCAGCGAGTTAAGCACTTCAGTAGACATAAATCTGAACTTCACGAAATGACTCATTTTTTTATGTTGTTTTAACTAAAGTGCTTATTTCAGTTAGATAAGCATATCAGAAGACCAGAAGCGCAACTTCACCAAAACATTCAACTTTTCATGCTGGTCGGACTAAAATGCTTATTTCAGTGAGATAAGCACTTCAGATAACCAAAATCTGAACTTCACCAAATGACTCACACTTTGATGATGGTTTGACTAACATGCTTATTTCAGCGAGTTAAGGTCTTGAGTAGACCAAAATCTGAACTTCATCAAATGACTGAAGTTTTGATGTTGGTTTGTCAAAAAATGCTTATTTCATTGAGATGAGCTTTACAGACGTCAAAAATCTCAACTTCATCAAATGACTTTGATTTTTGATGCTGGTTAGTCTAAAATGCTTATTTCAGTGAGTAAAGCACTTGAGAAGACTACAATCTGAAATTTGCCAAATGACCCAATTATTAATGTTGTTTTGACGAACATGCCCATTTGAGTGAAATAAGGACTTCACAAGTCAAAAATCTCGACTTCACCGAATGACTCAACATTTGATGTTGTTTTGAATACCATGCTTATTTCAGGGAGATAAGCACTTCAGAAGACCAAAATCTGAACTTCACAAAATGACTCAAATTTTCATTTTGCATTGAATAACAAGCTTCTACCAGTGAAATCAGCACTTCAGAAGTGAAGAATCTCGAAATCACCAAATGACTCAACTTTTGATGTTGTTTTGAGGAACATGCATATTTGAGTGAGATAAGCATTTCAGAAAGCCACAATAAGAACTTCACCAAATGACTCAAGTTTTGATGTTGGTTGGACTAACATGCTGACTTGAGTGAGATAAGCACTTCAGAAGTCAAAAACCTCAAGTTCACCCAATGAATTAATTTTTAATGCTGTTTTCACTAACATGCTTATTTCAGTGAGATAAGCACTTCAGAAAACCAAAATCTGAACTTCACTAAATGACTCATGTTTTTATGTTGGTTTGATTAACATGCTTATTGCAGCGATTTTAGCACTTCATATGTCAAAAATCTCAACGTCAACAAGTGACTTTATTTTTGGTGCTGTTTTGACTAACATGGTTATTTCACTCAGAAAAACACATGAGAAGACCAATATCTGAACTTCACCAAACGAGTTAATTTTTGATGATGGTTTTTATGACATTCTTATTGGTGTACCTCAAGGATCTGTTTTGGGGACACTGCTGTTTGTCATTTTTATAAATGACCTGGATGAGGGCGTAGAAGGATGGGTTTGTAAATTTGCGGATGACACCAAAGTTGGTGGAGTTGTGGATAGTGCGGAAGAATGTTGCAGGTTACAGAGGGACATAGATAAGCTGCAGAGCTCGGTTGAGAGGTGGGAAATGGAGTTTAATGCGGAAAAGTGTGAGGTGATTCACTTTGGAAGGAGTAACAGGAATATAGAGTACTGGGCTAATGGTAAGATTCTTGGTAGTGTGGATGAGTAGAAAGATCCATGTGCATAGATCATTGAAAGTTGCCACCCAGGTTGATAGCGTTGTTAAGAAGGCGTACAGTATGTTAGGTTTTATTGGTAGAGTGATTGAGTTTCGGAGCCATGAGGTCATGTTGCAGCTGTACAAAACTCTGGTGCGGCCGCACTTGGAGTATTGCGTACAGTTCTGGTCACCGCATTATAGGAAGGATGTGGAAGCATTGGAAAGGGTGCAGAGGAGATTTACCAGGATGTTGCCTGGTATGGAGGGAAGGTCTTATGTGGAAAGGCTGAGGGTCTTGAGGCTGTTTTCGTTAGAGAGAAGAAGGTTAAGAGGTGACTTGATAGAAACATACAAGATGATCAGAGGATTAGATAGGGTGGACAGTGGGAGCCTTTTTCCTCGGATGGTGATGACCAGCACGAGGGGACATAGCTTTAAATTGAGGGGTGATAGAGGTAGGACAGATGTCAGAGGTAGGTTCTTTACTCAGAGAGTCGTAAGGGCGTGGAATGCCTTGCCTGCAAAAATAGTTGACTCGCCAACTTTAAGGGCATTTAAATGGTCATTGGATAAACATATGGATGATAATAGAATAGTGTCGGTTAGATGGGCTTCAGATTGGTTTCACAGGTCGGCGCAACATCGAGGGCCGAAGGGCCTGTACTGCGCTGTAATGTTCTATGTTCTATTTCATTGAGATAAGCACTTCAGAAGATCAAAATCTCAACTTTACCAAATGACACAACTATTGATGTTGTTTTGACTAACGTGCTTATTTCAGTGAGAAAAGCATAGCAGAAGACCAAAATCTGAACATCAACAAATGACACAACTTTTCATGCTGCTTAGTTTAAAATGCTTATTTCTGCGAGGTAAGCACTTTGGAAGATCAAAATCTCAACTTGATCAAATGAATCAACTTTTGATGCTGGATGGAATAAAATTCTTATTTCAGCGAGTTAAGCTCTTCAGCAGACCAAAATCTGAACTTCACCACCTGACTCAAGTTTTGATGTTGGTTTGACGAACATGCTTATTTCAGTCAGATAGGCACTTCAGAAATCAATAATCTCAACTTCACCAAATGACACAACATTTGATGTTGTTTTGGCTGACGTGCTTATTTCAGCGAGATAAGCATATCAGAAGACTAAAATCTCACCTGCACCAGATGACCTAACTTTTGATGCTGGTTTTATTAAAATGCTTACTTCAGCGAGTTAAGCACCAGAGAAGCGAAAAATCTGAACTTCACCAAATGACTTGATTTTTGATTCAGGTGAGACGAAAATGCTTATTTCTGCGAGTTAAACACTTCAGAAGCGAAGAATCTGAACTTCATCAAATGACACAATTTTTATGTTCGTTTGACTAAAATGCTTATTTCAGCGAGTTAAGCAATTTAGAAGACCAAAATCTCAATTTCACCAAGACACTCAACCTTTTTATGCTGGTTTGAGTAAAATGCTTATTTCAGCAAGATAAGCATATGCGAAGAATAAAATCTCAACTTCACCAAATGACTTCAATGTTGATGCTGTTTTGACAAACATGCGTACGGCACTGAGATAAGCACTTCAGAAGTCCAAAATCTGAACTTCAACAAATGACTCAAGTTTTGATGTTGGTTAGACTAACATGATTATTTGAGTCAGATAAGCACCTCAGAAGTCAAAAATCTCAACTTCACCAAATGACTTAATTTTTCATGCTATTTTGACTGACATGCTTATTCCAGTGAGATAAGCACTTCAGAAGTCAAATATCTCACCTTCACCAAATTACATAATTTTTGATGCTGGTTGGTTTAAAATGCTTATTTCAGCGAGATAAGCACTTCAGAAGATCAAAGTCTCAACTTCACCGAATGACTCAACTTTTGATGTTGTTTTGACTAACGTGCTTATTTCATCGAGATAAG
>NW_025981258.1:0-5389 GCF_021869965.1 Rhincodon typus | reverse complement strand
CTCTCTGAGTAAAGAACCTACCTCTGACATCTGTCCTATATCTATCACCCCTCAATTTAAAGCTATGTCCCCTCGTGCTAGCCATCACCATCTGAGGAAAAAGGCTCCCACTGTCCACCCTATCTAATCCTCTGACCATCTTGTATGTCTCTATCAAGTCACCTCTTAACCTTCTTCTCTCTAACGAAAACAGCCTCAAAACCCTCAGCCTTTCCTCATAAGACCTTCCCTCCATACCAGGCAACATCCTGGTAAATCTCCTCTGCACCCTTTCCAATGCTTCCACATCCTTCCTATAATGCGGTGACCAGAACTGTACGCAATACTCCAAGTGCGGCCGCACCAGAGTTTTGTACAGCTGCAACATGACCTCATGGCTCCGAAATTCAATCCCTCTACCAATAAAACCTAACATACTGTACGCCTTCTTAACAACGCTATCAACCTGGGTGGCAACTTTCAGTGATCCATGCACATGGACACCGAGATCTTTCTGCTCATCCACACTACGAAGAATCTTACCATTAGCCCAGTACTCTGTATTCCTGTTACTCCTTCCAAAGTGAATCACTTCAGATTTTTCCACATTAAACTCCATTTGCCACCTCTCAGCCCAGCTCTGCAGCTTATCTATGTCCCTCTGTAACCTACAACATCCTTCTGCACTATCCACAACTCCACCAACTTTGGTGTCATCCGCAAATTTACTAACCCATCCTTCTACGCCCTCATCCAGGTCATTTATAAAAATGACAAACAGCAGTGGCCCCAAAACAGATCCTTGAGGTACACCACTAGTAACTGAACTCCAGGATGAACATTTCCCATCAACCACCACCCTCTGTCTTCTTACAGCTAGCCAATTTCTGATCCAAACCGCTAAATCACCCTCAATCCCATGCCTCCGTATTTTCTGCAATAGCCTACCATGGGGAACCTTATCAAACGCTTTACTGAAATCCAAATACACCACATCAACCGCTTTACCCTCATCCACCTGTTTGGTCACCTTCTCGAAGAACTCAATAAGGTTTGTGAGGCACGACCTACCCTTCACAAAACCATGTTGACTATTCCTAATCAAATTAATCCTTTCTAGATGATTATAAATCCTATCTCTTATAATCCTTTCCAACACTTTACCCACAACCGAAGTAAGGCTCACTGGTCTATAATTACCAGGGTTGTCTCTACTCCCCTTCTTGAACAAGGGGACAACATTTGCTAGTCTCCAGTCTTCTGGCACTATTCCTGAAGACAATGACGACATAAAGATCAAAGCCAAAGGCTCTGCAATCTCCTCTCTAGCTTCCCAGAGAATCCTAGGATAAATCCCATCCGGCCCAGGGGACTTATCTATTTTCACACCTTCCAGAATTGCTAACACCTCTTCCTTATGAACCTCAATCCCGTCTAGTCTAATAGACTGTATCTTAGTATTCTCCTCGACTACATTGTCTTTTTCCTGCGTGAATACTGACGAAAAATATTCATTTAGCATCTCTCCTATCTCTTCGGACTCCACGCACAACTTCCCACTACTGTCCTTGACCGGCCCCAATCTTACTCCAGTCATTCTTTTATTCCTGACAGACCTATAGAAAGCTTTAGGGTTTTCCTTGATCCTACCTGCTAAAGACTTCTCATGTCCCCTCCTGGCTCTTCTTAGCTCTCTCTTTAGGTCCTTCCTGGCTAACTTGTAACTCTCAAGCGCCCTCACTGAGCCTTCACGCCTCATCTCTACATAAGCCTCCTTCTTCCTCTTGACAAGAAATTCAACTTCTTTAGTAAACCACGGTTCCCTCGCTCGACCACTTCCTCCCTGCCTGACAGGTACATACTTCTCAAGGACACGCAGTAGCTGTTCCTTGAACAAGCTCCACATTTCAATTGTGCCCAGCCCCTGCAGTTTCCTTCTCCATCTTATGCATCCTAAATCTTGCCTCATCGCCTCATAGTTGCCTTTCCCCCAGCTATAACTCTTGCCCTGCTTTATATACCGATCCCCTTCCATCGCTAAAGTAAACGTAACCGAATTGTGGTCACTATCACCAAAGTGCTCTCCTACCTCCAAATCTAACACCTGGCCTGGTTCATTACCCAGTATCAAATCCAATGTGGCCTCGCCTCTTGTTGGCCTATCTACATACTGTGTCAGGAAACCCTCCTGCACACATTGGACAAAAACTGACCCATCTGAAGTACTCGAACTATAGCGTTTCCAGTCAATATTTGGAAAGTTAAAGTCCCCCATAACAACTGCCCTGTTACTTTCACTCCTATCCAGAATCATCTTTGCAATCTTTTCCTCTACATCTCTGGAACTTTTCGGAGGCCTATAGAAAACTCCCAACAGGGTGACCTCTCCTTTCCTGGTTCTAACCTCAGCCCATACTACCTCAGTAGACGAGTTGTCATCAAACGTCCTTTCTGCCACCATAATACTGTCCTTGACTAACAATGCCACACCTCCCCCTCTTTTACCACCTTCCCTGATCTTACTGAAACATCTAAACCCCGGAACCTGCAACAACCATTCCTGTCCCTGCTCTATCCATGTCTCCGAAATGGCCACAACATCGAAGTCCCAGGTACCAACCCGTGCTGCAAGTTCACCCACCTTATTCCGGATGCTCCTGGCATTGAAGTAGACACACTTCAAACCACCTTCCTGCCTGCCGGTACACTCCTGCAACCTTGAAACCTTATTTATGACCTCACTACTCTCAACCTCCTGTACACTGGAGCTACAATTCAGGTTCCCACCCCGCTGTTGAATTCGTTTAAACCCTCCCGAAGAGCATTAGCAAATGAATGTTCCAACATCCCTACAGGAGTAGTCACAGTCTTCTCCTGCGAGGGTCTCCCCTGGTAGCCTAATGTCTGGTAACCCTACATTGTATGGACTTCTTCTGGGCTACTGTGGGCTGCCACCTCCTGGTATGAGAGACAGAAAGTGACCGAGTGAGATAAAGTGTGCGGCACAGCTCTTCATCCTGATGCAGGTTGTCGAAAGGTGGTGAGGTATTCCAAGGGAGTGAGTAAGCAGCATACAGGTAATGCAGGCTTAGATAGTGTGAGAGGTTGTGGGGGCATGAGAATGAATGTGGGAAAATGTTGCGGGCAATAATGAGAGTGGCAGAGCCTGGACCTTGGTGGGTGAAGTAGCAGTGATAATGTGACTATTAGGAACAGAAGGAAGGTTCTTACGTTGTCCCAGCAGAGAACGACATTAAACTTCTTGTGGCATTACGGTAACCATTCTGCCGGGCCTTAAACATGGTACCGTCTGATACTGAACTCAGACTAGCCTTCCAGGGTTTGATGCCATGGCCTCTTCTGCTGGTCCTCTGGGAAGACGACCCTTCTCCTTTGCACTACCCCCTTAACCAGGACCTCCAGGTGCCTGGCAGAAAATTGAGGTGCCATCTAGCCCTTCTCCAACAAATTCATATTGTGTCTATCAACAAACGGCGCAGCTTCAGAATAGCAGTGTTCACCTGGGTACACGGTGGCCTTTTAAGAATGATGTGGGTAAAAAAGATGCCAGTCTTTCAGTGACACGTTGTTCTGGGAATGGCGAGTGGTAAGGTGGTGCTGGAATTAGATGTGATGGATATGTGGGGATGCCATAGTTCGCTGATGAGGCTGGCTCATAAGATACGGTAAGAAAACCCACTAGGCCTTATAGTGGAAACCCTTTCAAAAACACAACACAACTCGCGTTTAGCTAAAAAAACATAAGATTCAGACCTAGTCAAAAAGAGTTTTCCTTTCACCTCTCCCACATTTTTTTGCTTGTTTAATATGTACAGCAGGTGCTTTACAACCATCTGAGTCTTCACTGTAGCTTTATCCAGTGAAAGTAAGCAAATGAAGCACACAGGCAGGCAATCCGCGGAATAAAATTTTCTCTCAATGGGACCATCTGGTAAATGAAAAGATAAATGTTACGCTGGTTGCTTTGTCGGTTTGCCTGCGCAATTACCCTTCCTGAACGCTGGCAGTTATAATACTGCCTCTGTGGAAGTGCTATGATTATACCAATGCTATTTGTTAATACCTTTGTCATTGCTTCAACTCTAGTAATGAGTCATGATACGTTAGCACATACATGCTCCATTGACTGAAAGCAGTGTTATATTTTGTTGTTGTGCATCACTTTTTCAAACTGTATCATCTTACTATTTGTTCTGTTTTAATGTTTTCCAGAATTACCAAACAAGAGTGATTCACTTCTAAAGTGGTTAGCTACTGCTGAAAACAATTGATATCACCATTTCAACTGTGTCTATTCTAACAAAGTTGTGAATTGCAAAAGCAACAAACAGTGATGATAATTTTCTAACACTATGGTTTTTCTTCTTGTTGATGTGATTTAGATTCAAAAGTTTTGTGAGGTATACAATTTATATAGTTAGTTGAAACCTTCCTGAATTAACTGGAAAGATAATCTTACAACACCAGACTAAATCCAATATAGTTTCTGCAAACACTGAGAGAGTCAGAACAGCATATAATAGGTCCACTGGTAAGCGATTCTGAACCATTGTGCAACAGCAATTCAGACACAGGGTAAATTACAATCTGAGCAACTATCAGCTATAATGAGCTTGCTGGCCCCTTTGAGTTTCTGTGTTTCAAATACAATTTTGAAAGGTTCTTTTTTTCAGTGAATTTCCTACTTTGTTACTGAAGAGGAAGATATCAGCTGAGATCATTTTGTGGAATTGAGCATTACACTCATTAATTCTATATTCACGGGATATGAACATAGGAAATATGAGCAGGAGTAGACCATTCAGTCCATTGAGCCTCCTCCACCATTCAAACAGATCAGGCCTGATCATTTACCACTGCCTAATTTTTTTCTCACTGTCCTCATGTTCCCTGATGTCAATATCTCTTGATTTCTGACTTGAACATTCTCAAAAGCCTAAGTCGTCAAGGGTAGAGAATTCCAACAATACGCCTTCTCTGAGTGAAGAAAATCTTCATCTTCCTCTTAAATAGACTGCTCGTTATTCCAAGACTGCAACCATGAATTCTAGACTTACCAGCCACATTCTGTACACATCCAACCTCTCATGCCCTAGAAGAATTTTGTAAATTTCAATGAGATCATCTGTCACTCTTCAAAACTCCAGTGAATACAGCCCAGTTTCCTCAAATTCTTCAGATAGGATAACCTCACCATTACAGAAATTAGTCTGGTGAACCTCCATTGTACTCATTTTATGGTAAGTATATCTTTCCTTCGATAATGAAACTAAAAATGTACACAATATTCCATGATAACAAGGTGTAGAGCTGGATGAACACAGCAGGCTAAGCAGCATCAGAGGAGCAGGAAGGCTGACGTTTTGGGCCTAGACCTTTCTTCAGAAAT
>NW_025981257.1:517-5389 GCF_021869965.1 Rhincodon typus | reverse complement strand
GGCAAAGTACGGGGGATGCTGGAAATCCAAAATAAACACAGACAATGCTGAAGAAACTCAGCAGGTCTGAAGGCATCTGTGGAGACAGAAACAGTTAACGTTTTCTGAAGAAGAGTCATATCAGACTTGAAATGTTGACTCTGTTTCCGTCTCCACAGATGCTGCCAGACCTGCCGAGTTTCTGCAGCGTTCTCTGTGTCTGACCCAGGGACCATGACCAATAATCCAGGAGAAGTTCAATTCTAGTTTGAGAATGTTGCCAGGGTTGGACAGTTTGAGCTATAGAGAGTAGCTGAATAGGCTGGGGGCTGTTTTCCCTGGAGCATCTGAGGCTGAGGGGTGACCTTATAGAATTTTATAAAATCATGAAGGGCATGGATAGGGTGAATACCCAAGGTCTTTTCCCCAGGGTAGGGGAGTTCAAAACGAGAGGGCATAGGTTTAAGGTCAGAGGGAAAGATTTAAAAATGACCCCTAAGGAGCAACTTTTTCACACAGAGGGTGGTGCGTGTATAGAATGAGCTGCCAGAGGAAGTGGTGGAGGCTGGTACAATTACCACATTTAAAGGGCATCTGGATGGGTACTTGGATAGGAATGGTATAGAGGGATATGGGCCAAATGCTGGCAAATGGGACTGGATTTATTTAGGATATCTGGTTGGCATGGACGGGTTGGACCGAAGGGTTTGTTTCCATGTTGTAGAGCTCCATGACTGTAATAATTTGAACCGCTCTTAAAATAAATCCTGCTGGAGGTACAGTCGGGATTGTCCCAAACAAATACTGTAAACTGGTTTGCTTAAACCCTGTCAACAACAACGTACATTGATTTAGTAAAGCACTTGGCATATTCATTTGGTCTAGCCTGGCCTCAGTGGACCTTGAACCTCTGGATAGGTGCTCCCCCCCTCCTGATTAATGAACTATCTCCGTTTCTCCTTTAATTGCAAGTTTAACTCTTCACATCTCAATGACTTCAATTTACATTTAACGCAGGCACATAAATACAGTGTGACAAAAACTCGATAACACTGTAAGAATTGATACAGCAGGGACCTGAGCAATTCGTTTATGTTCATAGAAATGTGTTGGGTATTTGTATAGATATTTATTTTTTGTTTGTTTGTTTGGAAAATGCAGCATTGCATTGTGCTGGTCTGTGAGAGAACTGGATGGGTTCTTGCTCCTGATTTTTTAAAAATCCTCCCTGGCTTTTCCAACAAGCCCTGACCCTCCTGCCTTCTCTCTCCTTTAGCCTAGGAGCTGCTGTTCCAGAGCTTCTCCCCCCGGGGTGGAGAAGCTCTCACAGCCGCCACCATCAGGACAGAACCACTGCAAAAAAAAAATCCAAAACCCACCCTGGACGGAAAGGGACGATGGTGGCAAAAAAACCCACTAAATTGCAGAACAATAGTTTCCTGTTGCAAACATTGCAACTTGATAAGGAAATAGCAGAAACAACAGCGACCCGTCCCCACGCAATACAAAGGGGCAGGCTCCAAATACAAAAATGCAAAGGTTGGGAATGAAATGCATATGCTGCAAAAGTGAGAAATGTTGCATTTTATTACCTGCCAACGCCTCGAAAATTGCTTGCGCCATCTTGGAGCTTCTCTGTTGTGTTTGAGGCTGGGACGATGGGAAATGGAAGAGGCTGAAATCCTTCGCTGCCTGCAAAGAGCAGCGCGTCCACCAGAGGGAGCAGCCGACCACAAAACCCTGGCTGCACAGGAGCTGGAGTCCTGCAGGGGGAGCTCGCAGCCCCAGTTTCCCCCCCCCTCAAAACTTTTAATTCTTTTGTCAAAGGGGCAAATAATAATTTCAGTTTCCAAAAGTAAAATAACATTGAAGATTTGTTTTCTTGCTCCATTGCTTCACCAACAAACCTCTTGTCATTTAACAAAAACTGAATTAGCTGTTCTGAGGAAGGGTCACCGGACCTGAAACATTAACTCTGATTTTTCCTTCACAGATGATGCCAGACCTGCTGAGCTTTTCCAGCAACTTCTGTTTTTCTTCCTGATTTATAACATTCGCAGTTCTTTTTCTTCCCTTGTCATTTAACCTCTCTTGGGTGCCTTCCCATGACAATTCTTCATCCCACTTTACAATCAATTACATTTCGAATTTCTCCCATTTCTGATAAAGGATCACTGATATTTAAAGTACTGTCCACCTGAATCATCTCAGATACTTTGGGTAATTTTACCAACACCAATCCTTTGTGTCTAAGTTACCGGGAACAGGTAGAAAAGGATGCCTGGCAGTGAAGATAGACTCAATCTTGATAAGTGATAAAGTTTAGTACAGGTTACTTAATAACTAGGAGCATTACGTCTGAGATACACACTTCTTGAGTTGCCAGGCTCAACTGCAGAGTAAATTCACATCACTTAACAACTTAAACTCAACAGAGTGAAGACGGGTTACATACTGATGGGCATTCAATGGTGTAACCATCACTGAATCCCCCACTATCAACATCCTGGGGGTTACCATTGACCAGAAACTCAACTGGACTCATCACATAAACACAGCGGCTACAAGAGCAGGTGAGAAGCTGGGAATACTGCAGCAAGTAACTCACCTCCTGACTCCTCAAAGCCTGTCCACCATCTACAAGGCACAAGTCAGGAGTGTGATGGAATACTCCCCACTTGCCTGGATGGGTGCAGTCCAAACAACACTCAAGAAGCTTGACACCAGCCAGGACAAAGCAGCCCGCTTGATTGGCACTACATCCACAAACATCCACTCCCTCCACCACTGACGCTTAGTAGCAGCAGTGTGTACTATCTACAAGATGCACTGCAGAAGTTCACTAAAGATCTTTATACAGCACCTTCCAAACCCATGACCACTTCCATCCACAAGGACAAAGACAGCAGATGCTGGCCTTGCAAGTGACACCCACATTCCATACAAAACAGAAAAACACTTGATGGAGATGAAACACAATTGCAAACTGTCAAATTGATTAACTGTAGACAAATTCCACAAATAAATAAATTACATCTTTCACAGCAGCCATTTCCGATCACTTCACAGACATTAAGGCATTGGATGTATCTCTGCAAAAATGGACTTTCAACTTGGTGGTGCCCAAGCTATTATACGGAAAGTCCCCTCTTGAAATCTTGCTCTAAATTCACAATCAGTCTCTTTCTTGCAGACTAAGGTACTTTTCGATTTTAATTAATCAATTCGATGGGAGAATGAGGCTGTCATGATAATGAGTGGGGAGCTTTCAGGTCCTCTCATAGTCAGCTGGGTCAAACTGTTTGTCTTTGGGCTGTGCGTTCAAAAGAATATAGGAAATGGGAACAGAAATAGGCATTTGACCCCTCAAGCCTGTTAACTAGCTCATAACTGACCTTCCACTGCATCTTCCCGTCATATGCCCATGTCAATTCTCGAACCCCAAACCCGACTGTTACTTTTAGCATTGCTGATAAACCAGCAACTAAACAAAGAGAGGCATTGCTTCCTTGGGAGGGAAGTGCCTTTACAGCACGGCTTCTGGTCCAAGAGAAACACCATTGGAAGTCTGCTCCAGCCTGTTGAACACCTCTCCAAAGAAATCACATCTCCCTCGCCCAGCTGTCAGCTTCCTGTATGACATAAACCTGCAGCCTCCTCAGGAACAATGGCATCTCCTGCCCCCTCCAACAGGGACTGAAACCCATCGATTTGGTTGACTTCCTGATAGTTAATTCCCTGCAAGTGAAAACTTTCTGTGTCATTCAAACTGTACAGTGTGAAGGCATGCCCTGCTCTCTGCCTCACTCACAAAACCCATCCCAGTCTATAGACTGGAAGAACTGTCCCACAGACCAATTAAGCAACATTCTGACCTTGTCTGTAAAGTATCATTCTATGAGAATGACGATGTCGCAGCCACCACCATCAGCAATCCTGGATATCTCCTGTCCCCATGGCAGGACAGACCCAGCAGAGGGGGCGGCACAGTGGGATACATTTAGGAAGTCTCATGGCTTCAGGTTAAACATGGGCAAGGAAACCTCTTGCTGATTACCACATACCGTCCCCCTCAGCTCATGGATCAGTATTCCTCCATGTTGAATAACACTAGGAGGAAGCACTGAGGATGGCAAGGGCACAGAATGCACTCTGGGTGGGGATTTCAATGGCTTCCACCAAGAGTGGCTCAGCAGCAGTGTTACTGATCGAGCTGGTTGGGTCCTAAAGGACATAGCTGCTAGACTGGGTCTGTAGCAGGTGGTGAGGGAACCAACAAGAGGGGGAAACATACCTGATCTTGTCCTACCTGTAAAGCCTATATATGTATTTTGTGGAATACCATTCATGAAAAAAGGATGTTCAGACATTGATGTTACATAAAGGTACAAAGTGTTTTTTCAGTTTTCTCATAACTTGAAGGTCAGGAGGGGAACTATGCATTGTTATTGGTTACAAAAGCTTCTGGAACTTTTGACTACATTGGATTTGATATTTAATGAGACAAGCTGGTACCAGGTGAAAAGTTCTCAGCACTAGGCTTCAGAGCTTTCGAATCACAGCTCCCCATGGAGCTGAAAAGGGAATTTAAACTCAGAGCCCGAGAGAGCCTACAGCCAGGCATTATAACCCTCTGTGAAAAAAAAATTCAAAAACCAAAACAAAGGACCTCTAATTTGTCAAATAAGTGTGTGTGTGTGTGTGTGTGTGTGAGAGAGAGAGAGAGAGAGAGAGAGTGTGCGTGTGAGTGTGTGTGCGCATGTGAGAATGTGTGTGTGTATGCATTTGTGTGTGCGCGCGCATGTGTGTTTGTGTCTGTGTGTGCATGCGCGCATGTGTCTGTGTATGTGTGCATGTGAGAATATGTGTGTGTGTATGTATGTATGTGTCTGT
>NW_025981257.1:0-507 GCF_021869965.1 Rhincodon typus | reverse complement strand
TGTGTGTGTGCATGTGAGAATATGTGTGTGTGTATGTATGTATGTGTGTGTGTGTGCGTATGCGTGAATGTGCATGTGTCAGTGTGGCTGTGTGCGCGCATGTGTGTATGCCCATGCATACGTTTGTGTGTGTGCATGTGCGTGCGTGCGCCGATGCATGTGCATATGTGTGTGCACATGTGTGTGCTCGCGTGGGTGCGTGCGCATGTGTGTGTGCGTGCTTGTGTGTGTGTGTGTGCGCGCATCTGTGTGTGAGTGTGTGTGCGTGTGTGTGGGTGCGTGTGTGTGTGCGCGTGCGTGTGTGTGTGTGCATGTGTGTGCGCGCGCGCGCGCGCGGGTGTATGTGTGTGCGTGTGCGTGTGCGTGTGTGTGTGTGTGTGTGTGTGTATGCGTGAATGTGCGTGTGTGTGTATGCCCATGCGTACGTTTGTGTGTGCGCATGTGTGTGCATGCGCAGATGCATGTACATATGTGTGTGCACGTGTGTGTGCTCGCCTGGATGCATGC
>NW_025981256.1:0-5389 GCF_021869965.1 Rhincodon typus | reverse complement strand
GAAGAAGGGTCTAGGCCTGAAACGTCAGCCTTCCTGCTCCTCTGATGCTGCTTGGCCTGCTGTGTTCATCCAGCTCTACACCTTGTTATCTCCTTATTTTAGATGACTGGCATTTACGAAGTGAAAGAGGGACATAAAGGAGACTGGAATAGAAAGACATGATTGATGTGCAGAGGTAAAATAAGGGGGTCATGTTGGGTATGGACACTAGCATAGACTAGTTGTGCAGAATGCCCAATGTCAATGCCATAAATTCTTTCTAATTCTTATGACAAACTGAGCCTTCCAAAATTCTGTGATACACGTATGATTTTGTTTCTTTTGTCGATCTTTGTTACTGTGAAGTGGCTCCTCCGACATACTGGACAGTCATATGTAATGACCAGACAACCCATATTCATTGTCTCATCAAATTAATGATGAACAAGCAATATGAAGAAGATTTGATTGTGACAACTTCAAAAAAGATACCGTAGCCTCTCAGCACATTGACGACAGAGGGAGATGAAAAAAAACTTGTTATTGACTCTCCCAGTTCTCATTTTCATTCTTGGAATTGACTGAGAAGTCTGTTGGCCCTGCCAACCATCTTCTAAACATATTTTGTTCTTTCTTCTGCCACTTTGTTTCTGTGATCTCAGCAAAGAAATGCAGATAAATCTTGTGAAGACCCATCTGAAAGATTGAATACACATACCTAATGTTTATTAAAGAAGTAAACCAAATAAGCCACCATTTGTGAATTACAAATTGGTATTGATTAGCCAATTCTTTGTTTGAAGCTGCTACCTTGCTGACTGATAGTACAATACCAATTCATTAGGGGTATGGCCACAATTTGCCTCCAGGGAATTTTTCGTCAGAACGGAAGTAGAGGATGGTTGATTGAAAATGGGTTGAAAGGGACTTTCAACTTTAATGTAATCTGCCTAATTGCATAAAGAGAACAGAAGGCAACACTCTTAAAGTTAAACTCTAAGCAGTAGGATAGTAAAGTGCAGATAAAACACACTTTTTTTCCTTTTAGTCATTCGGACCTTTCCTCTGAGTCATTCAAGTCGTGTTCTAGAGACTTAAGTATATCATCCAGGTCAACATTTCCAGTAGCTGTACTGAGGGAGAGTTGCACTGTTGGAGGTGCTGCCTTTCAGATGAAGTTTGGATTAATATAACACCTTTCATGCCCTCAGGCTGTTCCAAAGTGCAATCCTTTCACAGTGTAGTCGCTGTTGTAATATCTTCACCTTCTTCACCTCAAGCAATCCTTCAGCATTGAGAATCACTTGCTTCTATTCCAGTTCTATTAACCTGAAATGGCTGATGTGTCCAAAGCCCAGTCCTCAGGATCTCTCACATGAAGGGAAAGCAAAGTTTGGAGGGTCAGAGGGATGGGTTTGGAGGTTTGTGCATTTCTTTCGGAGCCTCTACTTTGCCACTGAATGCTCACAACACAGTGTCTTGGTGCTTTCAGTGCTTTCCTGGTTTTGGTCATTCAGGAATTCCCATGGGTCAACCGTGAAGTTTCATATCTTCAGTGACACTTTGAGGACATACCAAAGCATTTCCACTCTCTGGCTGGGAGTCAGCTACCACGACAGAGTTCAGAACAAAGCAGCTGATATGAGACATACAAGCAGATGTACATCCAGTTGAGTGGCAGGTAACGTAGTGGTTAGCACTGCTGCCTCACAGCACCAGGGACTTGGGTTTGATTCCATCCTCCGGCAACTGTCTGTGTGGAGTTTGCACATTCTCCCTGTGTTTGAGTGGGCTTGCTCCTCTTTTCTCCCACAGTCCAAAGATATGCAGGTTGGGTGGACTGGCCATGCTAAATTGCCCACAGTAACCAGGAATGTGCAAGCTGAGTGGATTAGCCATGGGAAATGTGGGGTTACATGGTTAGGGTATGGGGACAAGTCTGGGCTTTTTGGAGGGGCGGTGTGGACTCGATGGGCCTAATGGCCTGTTTCCACACTGTATGGCCTCAATGAGCTGGTTCTGTGTGTTTCTCACCTTTCTGCTGTTTGGGAGAACACGCTGTTTTGGACTTGCCTTTCCTGCTCCTGGATTTGGAGGAAATCCATTGATAATGTGTCTCCTGTGCTCTAAGGTGCCTTCTGCAGGTTCTCCAAGTCTCTGAAACATTTCGCAGTGCAGCAATCACTGCATCCCAGTAAACTATGACCTTAACCCCGGTTTGTGACCCTAGCCTCAAACACTCCATTGAAGGCCGAGCTGACACATTGGAGGAAATGATGAATTTTTTCCGTTGATATCTGCCTTCATTGAGAGACTGCAAGCAGCTCATGGAAATAGTCCATGTTTTCTGGGGTTTCTCCATTGATCTTACTCAATGGAGGGCAATGTTTTTGCCATGGCAGCTGAGGCTGGAGGTTGTAATGTAGGAAACGTGGCATTTAACAAACTGTTATGTAGTCATGATCGGAGCAGCTGCATTACTGATGCGGATGGAGAGATGAATATTGGCCAAGATAACAGGGGAATTCCCCTTCTGCACTGCATAATCTTGCCATGGGATCTTCTCCTCCCACGATCCACCTGTCCCCGAAAAGGCAGATGAGGGACATGGTTTTAAAAAAAGACAAAATCTACGACAGAGCTGCTCACCATCTGATCTGCAGGGCTGATTTTCTTTTTCGAGTAATGCAATCTTCAGGAGACAGTAGGTGAATATTCAATAAGATACCACATAAACACTTTCTGCAGAAGTTGAGAGTTTGTGGTGTTGGGGGTGATATATTAGCATTAGAGGATTGACTAACAGACAGAAAAGGAAGAATCAGGATAAATAGGCATTTTCAGATTGTCAAGCTTTATGAGTGCCACGAGATCAGTGTTGGAACATCAACTATTTACAATCTATACGAATGTCTAGGATGATGGTATTGAGGGATATTGAGGAAAGACAGTCCAATTACAGTTGCCTATGAACTCATTAAATGGCAGCACAGAATGTAGGACTGAAGGGTTCCTTCCTTTCGTTTTTATTCACTCATGGGGTGTGAGTGTCATCGACTGGCCAGCATTTATTGCCTGTCCCTACTTGTGATGAGCTGCCTTCTGGAACCATTGCAGTCCATGTGCTGGAATTGACCTACTATGCCCTTAGGGAGAGAATTCCAGGATCGCGATCCGGCAACAGTGAAGGAACAGCGATATATTTCCAAGTCAGGATGGTGAGGGGAACTTGAAGGTGCTGGTATTGCCATGTATCAGCTGCCCTTGTCCTTCGAGATGGAAGTAGTTTTCAATTTTGAAGGATTTCTGTGAGGATCTTTGGTGAATTTCTGCAATGCATCTTATAGACAGCATATACTGGTGCTACTTGATGGTAGAAGGATTGGATGTTAGTGGATGTGGTGCCAATCAAGAAGGCTGCTTTATGTTGGATTATGTCAAGCTTCTCATTCCTTCAAGATGAAACTTAATTCAAAATAAAGGTGCCTTGACATCATGTGACAGGTTAGTATGTAAAAAAAATTGTCAAACGGGGCTCAAACTTGCCTTAAGCCTGTCCATTTCCAGTGTTAATGCAATGAAGACACGTGAAAAATCTTCCTGCTGGAAATATATTAAATAAAAGCAAAATCCTGCAGCTGCTAGAAATCTGAAATAAAACAGAAAGTGCTGGAAAAAGTCAACAGGTCTGGTGCATCTATAGATCGAGAAATGGAGTTAGTGTTTGGAATCGAGAAACCGGACTCAAAAAGAGTTGTACAGCACTCATAATATTAACTGTTTCTCTCTCCATGAATTCTGTCAGAGCTACTGAGTTGCTCCAGAATTCTTTTATTCCTTCAAACTTTATAAAGTGACTGCCTGCTTTCACTTCAACTACTAGTCTATTTTGAATTCATTTCTCAGGCCTTGGTAGTATCAACAGACCCAAGGATGCAGAGGGGCTCCATCTATGGATGGAAGTACATTTACAGCACTGCTTGTGGGCCAGGAAGTAGTTGTATCAGCAGTTGTGATTGGTTAATTGATGCACAAGAAAAGCTCCACCCATCAGGATATAGAGGTAACAAGGTGTAGAGCTGGATGAACACAGCAGTGGCCAAGGATATAGAGGACTGCTCCTGGGAGGAGGTCTTGTGAAGCAGAATGTTTGCCTGAAAGACCTCGTCTGTCAGCAGGGCTGGCAATGTGAAGGAAAACTCAACAGTGTGGAAACCCCTGACTTTACCATAGCCCCCTGCCTGGCTCACTTCTCAGGCCAAAATCTAGGCAGCTATGTTTTTAATGCAAATTCAGCCACAGGCCATGCATAACACTTTCCCCCATTAGTGTGAATGGATGGCGATCAACGTGACACATGCTGACCTCTGACCTAATTCCCACTCTCTGTACACATTGCACAAGGAGGGATTAACAGCTGGTCAAAGCCACCCAGACAAATTTGAGGTTGCAAATTTCTTGCTCATGTTTTCTATACTCACATTTCTTTAACAAAATTCATGCTTTCTCCCTCCTCCGCAGAATTATTCCTACAAAGATATACACTGGCTATGTCGCAGTCAGTGTCGTGTAATAAAAGCCATGATAAGATTTAAATATTTGATTTGCTTTAATGAGTAGATCAGTATTAATGTTTTATGCATAGCTTAAAATTATGTTTTGCAATAATTTGAGCATTGCAATTTTACAAACATAACATTTTATATTCTGGCGGTTCAGTTGTCAAATAAATATTGAAAAGACTGATGAATTTAATTCTTGCACAAAAAATTAGATGAAGAAATCTGGATTTTGAACAGGGTGGATGATTTCCATTGGATGCTGATAGGGCATTGTTGAAAGTTTCATGTGTTAAAACACCATAGCTTTCAATTATATGATCCCACAAAAAATATAAGAACATTAATGTGTCCGTTCACTCATTCATTGTTGCCATAGCTACAGTGGGGCCTGTTGACACTGTCTTCATTCTTCTCTGACTTTCTCCAAGTCTCTCTTTGTCCACATCTCAATGTTATCCACAAACCAAGTGTTGCTGACTGGCACATTCCAAAGTCCAGGGCTACATGCTGAGGGATGTCCTAAAACTTGGGGCAGCAGCCGCCAAGGCGCAGTAAGAAAAGACTGTGCTTGCAAAAGTCTAAAATGAAACGTCTACTTTTAGATGAAATTCAGCGATTGGACAGCACTTACGGCACAATCATGAGTGAGATAGCAGCTGCATTTACAATCATTTTAAGGTAATCAGTCAAGCTCATAATGTGGTCCACAACACTTCATAGATGGGACGCAGCAACCTGTTCAGTGAAATCAAAAGAATTAAGTCCAAATCTATGTCTCTTTGCATTTTCTGGGAGCTCATTGAGGTTATAGTTGCACAGAGACAACAAGGTGCAGGGCTGGATGAACA
>NW_025981255.1:0-5389 GCF_021869965.1 Rhincodon typus | reverse complement strand
GGTGGGTGAACTTGCAGCATGGGTTGGTACCTGGGACTTCGATGTTGTGGCCATTTCGGAGACATGGATGGAGCAGGGACAGGAATGGGTGTTGCAGGTTCCGGGGTTTAGATGTTTCAGTAAGATCAGGGAAGGTGGTAAAAGAGGGGGAGGTGTGGCATTGTTAATCCAGGACAGTGTTACGGTGGCAGAAAGGACATTTGATGAGGACTGGTCTACTGAGTTATTATGGGCTGAGGTCAGAAACAGGGAGTTTTCTATAGGCCTCCGAAAAATTCCAGAGATGTAGAGGAAAGGATTGCAAAGATGATTCTGGATAGGAGCGAAAGTAACAGGGTACTTGTTATGGGGGACATTAACTTTCCAAATATTGACTGGAAACGCTATAGTTCGAGTATTTTAGATGGGTCAGTTTTTGTCCAATGTGTGCAGCAGGGTTTCCTGACACAGTACGCAGATAGGCCAACAAGAGGCGAGGCCACATTGGATTTGGTACTGGGTAATGAACCAGGCCAGGTGTTAAATTTGGAGGTAGGTGAGCCATTTGGTGATAGTGACCACAATTCGGTTATGTTCACTTTAGCGATGGAAAGGGATAGGTATATACCGCAGGGCAAGAGTTATAGCTGGAGGAAAGCTGGAGGCGATTCGGCAAGATTTAGGATGCATAGGATGGAGAAGGAAACTGCAGGGGCTGGGCACAATTGAAATGTGGATCTTGTTCAAGGAACAGCTACTGCGTGTCCTTGAAAAGTACGTAGCTGTCAGGCAGGGAGGAAGTGGTCGAGCGAGGGAACTGTGGTTTACTAAAGAAGTTAAATCTCTTGTCAAGAGGAAGAAGGAGGCTTATGTAGAGATGAGGCGTGAAGGCTCAGTTCGGGCGCTTGAGTGTTACAAGTTCACCAGGAAGGACCGAAAGAGAGAGCTAAGAAGAGCCAGGAGGGGGCATGAGAAGTCTTTAGCAGGTAGGATCAATGAAAACCCGAAAGCTTTCGACAGGTATGTCAGGAATAAAAGAATGACCAGAGTAAGATTAGGGCCAGTCAAGGACAGTAGTGGGAAGTTGTGCGTGGAGTCTGAAGAGATAGGAGAGGCGCTAAACGAATATTCTTCGTCAGTATTCACACAGGATAGAGGCAATGTTGTCGAGGAGAATACTGAGATACAGGCTATTAGATTGAGCTTCATAAGGAGGAGGTGTTAGAAATTCTGGAAGGTGTGAAAATAGATAAGTCCCTTGGGCCGGATGGGATTTAGCCTAGGATTCTCTGGGAAGCTAGAGAGGAGATTGCAGAGTCTTTGGCTTTGATCTTTATGTCGTCATTGTCTACAGGAATAGTGCCAGAAGACTGGAGACAAGCAAATGTTGTCCCCTTGTTCAAGAAGGGGAGTAGAGACAACCCTGGTAATTATAGACCAGTGAGCCTTACTTCGATTGTGGGTAAAGTGTTGGAAAGGATTATAAGAGATAGGATTTATAATCATCTAGAAAGGAATAATTTGATTAGGGATAGTCAACACGGTTTTGTGAAGGGTATGTCGTGCCTCACAAACTTTATTGAGTTCTTTGAGAAGGTGACCAAACAGGTGGATGAGGGTAAAGCTGTTGATGTGGTGTATATGGATTTCAGTAAAGCGTTTAATAAGGTTCCCCATATTGCAGAAAATAAGGAGGCATGGGATTGAGGGTGATTTAGCGGTTTGGATCAGAAATTGGCTCGCTGTAAGAAGACAGGGGGTGGTGGTTGATGGGAAATGTTCATCCTGGAGTTCAGTTACCAGTGGTGTACCTGAAGGATCTATTTTGGGGCCACTGCTCTTTGTCATTTTTATAAATGACCTGGATGAGGGCGGAGAAGGATGAGTTAGTAAATTTGCAAAAACACCAAAGTCGGTGGAGTTGTGGATAGTGCGGAAGGATGTTGCAGGTTACAGAGGGACATAGATAAGCTGCAGAGCTGGGCTGAGAGGTGGCAAATGGAGTTTAATGCGGAAAAGTGTGAGGTGATTCACTTTGGAAGGAGTAACAGGAATACAGAGTACTGGGCTAATGGTAAGATTCTTGGTAGTGTGGATGAGCAGAGAGATCTCGGTGTCCATGTGCATAGATCACTGAAAGTTGCCACCCAGGTTGATAGCGTTGTTAAGAAGGCGTACGGTATGTTAGGTTTTATTGGTAGAGGGATTGAGTTTCGGAGCCATGAGGTCATGTTGCAGCTGCACAAAACTCTGGTGCGGCCGCACGTGGAGTATTGCGTACAGTTCTCGTCACCGCATTATAGGAAGGATGTGGAAGCATTGGAAAGGTGCAGAGAAGATTTACCAGGATGTTGCCTGGTATGGAGGGAAGGTCTTATGAGGAAAGGCTGAGGGATTTGAGGCTGTTTTCGTCAGAGAGAAGAAGGATAAGAGGTGACTTAATAGAGACATACAAAATGATCAGAGGATCAAATAGTGTGGACAGTGGGAGCCTTTTTCCTCGGATGGTGATGGCTAGCACGAGGGGACATAGCTTTAAATTGAGGGGTGATAGATACAGGACAGATGTCAGATGTAGGTTCTTTACTCAGAGAGTAGTAAGGGCGTGGAATGCCCTGCCTGCAAAAGTAGTAGACTCGCCAACTTTAGGGGCATTTAAATGGTCATTGGATAAACATATGGATGATAATGGAACTGACCCACTCAGTGCGCCACTTCCTCAGTACTGACCCTCGGACAGTCTCACAGCACTCTCCCTCCAACAGAGCAGTACACCCTCACAGCTGACACCCTTCAGTGAAGCACTCCCTCAGTGCTGACTCCCCTCAATACAGCAACCCATCAGTGCTGACCTCACTCAATGCAGCACTCCCTCAGTATTTACCCCATCACTGCTGACCTCCCTTCTGTGCTGGACGCCCTCAGTGCAGCACTCCCTCTGTGCTGACCCCCCTTCAGCTTTGTCACCTCTCGGTGCTGACCCCACTCTGTGCAGCACTCCCTCAGTGTTGACCCCGCTCAGTGCAGCACTCCCTCTTTGCAGCACTCCCTCAGTGTAGCATTCCCTCAGTGCAGCACTCCATCAGCGCTGACATCCCTCAGACAGTCTCACAGCACTGACCCTCCAACGACCCTCACAGCTGACACCCCACAGTGAAGCACTCCCTCAGTGATGACCCGACGGAGAGCATTAGTCCCTCAATGTAGCATTCCCTCAGTACTGACAGCTTCAGTACTGACCTCCCTTCAGTGCTGACCACCTTCAGTGCTGACGCCCCCACAGTGCAGCACTCCTTCAGTACTCACCCCGTCAGTGCTGACCTCCCTTCAGTGCTGGCTGACTTCAGTGCAGCTCTCCCTCAGTACGAGAACATAAAACACTGAACATAGAACATTTCAGCGCAGGACAGGCCCTTCGGCCCTCGATGTTGCGCCAACCTGTGAAACCAATCCGAAGGCCATCTCACCCCAGTTAAGCACTCAATCATCACTGACCCTCTGTAAGTGCAGCACACTCCTAATATTGACTCTGTGACAGTGCAGCACTCCCTTAATATTGGTCTTCCAACAGAGTGGCACTTCCTTGATGAAGACACTCTGACAATGCAGTTTTCCCTCACTGCTGATCTTCTGACAGTGCTGCATTCTGTCATCATTGACTCCTTGATAGTGTCGCAACATGCTTCTTATTGGCCCTCCGACAGTGCAGCACTCCCTCTGTTCTGACTCTACAACATTAATATTGATCCCCTGACGGGCGGTTCTCTTTCAGTACTAATCCCCGCAAAGGGAAGCTCTCCCTCATCTTCAACCCTCTGACAGTGCACCACTCCCTTAATATTAACCCACTACCAGTGTGGCACTGCCTTACAATCGAACTTCTGACAGTGCAGAACTCCAACAAAATGATCCTCTGAATTTCGCACACACTCAATATTGGCCCTCCAACAGTGTAGCACTCCCTCTGTGCTGACCGTCTGACATTGATACGCTGATAGTGTAGCAATCCCGTAATATTGACCCACTGACACAGCAGAACGCCCTCAATATTGGCCTTCTGACAGTACTGCACTGATCCTTCGGCAGTGCAACGTTCCCTTGATATCAATCTTCTGACTTTAGCGCACTCCCTCAGTACTAACTCTCTGAATGTGCAGCATTCTCTCAGCACTGATTCTGTGATATTTCAGCACTCCCATATCATTAACCCTCTGATAGTGCAAAACTCCCTTTATATCAACCCTCCAACAGTGCAGTATTTCCTTAATATTGGACCTCTGATTGTGTGATACTCCCTCAGTGTGAAACCCTGACAATGCAGCACTCCCTCAGAAATAACTCTCTGATTAAACACTTCTTCTCGACTAAATCTCTGAAAATGTAACATTCTCTCATTACTGACCCTTTACAGTGCTGCACTGCCTCAGTACTCACTCACCAAAAGTGCAGCACTCCATTACTGGTGACCTTCTGACAGCGTGGCACTTCCCTAATATTGGTCCACTGACAGTGCGGCACTCCCTTAATACTGACCTGCTCGCTGTGCAGCACTGCCCTAATATCAAACCTCCAGCTCTGTCAGTGGGTCTGTCCTGAGCAAGTGCCCCATTGTCAGCATGTCAATTCTGAGGCAGTGACTCTATATCAGTGGGTCAACACTGAGGTAGTGCCGAAGATGGTCAGAATTAAGGGAGTGCCTCACATTTCGAGGATCATTACTGAGGGACAGCCTCATGATCAGCGGGTCTGTACCGAGGGACTGCCTTATAGCCAGTGTGTCAGTTCTGAGGCAGTGTCTCAATGTAATAGATTTAGAAATGAGGCAAGAGGCACATGATTAGAAAGTCATTAGTAAGCTATTGCAGCACTATCAGAGGGTCAGAAATCAGCGAGTGCTTCATTGGCAGAGGGTCCATACTGAGGTTTTGAAGCACTGTTAGAGGGTTAGCACTGAGGGAGTGCTTCCTTGTCAGAGATTCAGAACTGAGAAAATGCATTATTGTCAGAGGCTTATTCCTGAGGGAGTGCCTCATTGTCAGAGTGACATAATCATATAGCACTCACTCAGTTCTAAACCTTAATATTGATCCTCTGAGAATGTGGCACTGCCTCAGCACCGATCTTCTGACAATAAGGCACTGCCTCAGGACTGACCCTCTGACAATGAGGTGATTCGTCAGTACTGAGCCATTGACAATGTGACACTCCATTAGTATTGACCTTCTGATAATAGAATTCTTCTCAAGTACTGACCGTCTGACGGTTCTGCACTGCCTCAGTACTGACCTTCTAAATGTCTGCCACTCCCTCAATTCTGACCTCCTTACAATGAGGCATTACCTCAATACTGACTGGGAAGGTGCCACTGCCTCAGCATTGACTATCTGACAATAAAGTACTCACTCTGGAC
>NW_025981254.1:0-5389 GCF_021869965.1 Rhincodon typus | reverse complement strand
TTCACAGATGCTGCCAGACCTGCTGAGCTTTTGCAGCAACTTTGTTTTTGTTCTTAATTTCAGTTGTTTTGTTCATGTTTTGACTGAGGTTGTCATGAGGTGAGGTGCTGAGTGATTCTGGCTGAACTCAGAGTGTCAGTCTATCATTGAGTAAGTGTTGTTTGTGAGCATTGTCAATTACTTTGGTGACAATCAAGAGTGGGACGGAATTTAACCCATTTGGAATTGTCTGACCTTTTCTGTACTGGATATATCTGGGCAAGTTTTCACATTGCCAAGTTGACGCCAGTGTTATAGTTGCACTGGAACAGCATGGCCAGAAGCATGGCTAGACCGAGGACACTCGTCATTGTACCTTTACCATAGAGTGATTGCCACTCTTTATTGATAATAACCAGACTAATTAAAATATTCCTATGGCAAGGGAATATTGGTTAATATTTAATATAAAATAAAAATCAAAGATGCTAGAAAAATCCGTCAGGCAGAAACCAATGGATAGTAACGGAGTTAACGTTACAGGTCAATGATTTTTAATCATTGAGCTGCTGATTCTAACCCTCTGAAATGAGGACTGCAGAGGTACAGTCTTTGAGTACAAAGTTATAGGGATGGGGTGAGCAAAAGATATTGAAGTGTTCAATCAGCCATGATCGTGAATTGTAGGGCAGGCTTGACAGACTGAATGGCCCACTCCTGTTCCTATGTTCCTCTGAGGGGGAATGCAAGTTGTTTAGAACTCAGGGTGTAATTTTTTTTTTTGTTAGGAGAATAATCTCAGATTTTCCAACTGCTTTATGCAAGTGAAATCTTTAATTTTTGGTACACAGCATTGCAGATAATGGAAAGTGCAGGAAGAGAAACCAGCATTTCACTGAATCCCACAGGCTTCCCAATCAGTGAGCTCGGTAAAATTGCAGTGTCATATTTGACTTCAACATGAGTGTTCAACCACATATCCATGTCATCTCCAAACTGCCTATTTTCACCATTACTTTATCCATTTTTGCCATTGCCTCAGATCCTCTGCTCCCAAAATACCCACCCATATCTTTATATCCTTCAGATTTGACTATTCCAAATTCCCTCCTGGCCAACTGCTGGAGATTTGGGCTCATCTAAAATCCTGTTTTAAAACTTGTACTAGCTGTTTAAACATCACCCCCATGCTTACTTTTTTTTTAAAATTCAGAATTTATTGCCCATTCCTAATTGCCCAGAAGGTAGTTAAGGGTCAACCACATTGCTGTGGCTCTGGAGTCACATGTAGGCCAGACCAGGTAAGGATGGCAGTTTCCTTCCCTAAAGGACATTTGTAAACCAGATGGGTTTTTCCAACAATGGTTTCACGGTCATCATTAGACTCTTAGTTCCTGACTTTTTACTGATTCCTATTTCTACCATGGTGAGATTCGAACTCAGGTTCTCAGAACATTACCTGAGTTTCTGGATTAATAGTCTAGTAATAATACCATCCTGGTTTTCTGATACCTTCAAGGCCTGTGTTAGATTCTTGTATTGTCCCAATTCACTATGACAATACACTGGAAATCAATACACTCTATTCCCAGAGTTAAAGTTTTTTAAAAGAAATCCCCAAACTACCTGATTTTAAGACCCAGATTGATTTTAAAAAAAACAGTTTTCTGTACTTAACAAGTAATCTGTTTATTCCATGTCATTAGATTCTAACTATAGATAAACGATTAAACAAAATTTAGGAAACTGTACAAACCAGGAGTCTAAAATGCTTATAAACTCCCCTTTCAACACCCAGGGGCAAATATAAACGGGAGAGAAATGCATGGGTAGAATGAAAACGGGGAAAACAGTTCTGTAGTCATTGTTCACAAAATCTTTTGAGGGGTTCTTGCTGATTCTCCTTGACCTTTCTTTTCTGAATGGTTCCGCTGGTTTGTAGGAGGCAAAGGGTAGATGTTTCACTTATTAAAAGTCTCTGACTTTATCAAATTTGAAATCAAAACATGCATTATCTACTGAAGGAAAAATAAGCTAGTGTTCTTCAGGTTTAAAGTGGCTTACTGCAGAGAACTGAGAGAGTTTTTGGCTACTGAAGATTTGCTGGTTTCCCTTCTGGTCTTACCAGTTTCACTTTGTCTTATTTACAACCCAAGCTGTTCAGTTGAAAACCAAACACCTTGTTGTTAGCAAACAGATGACCTTTGTCATTGGTAATTTTTGCAGAGCCCACAAACCAATCAGCTTCACTCATAAATAGCCCCTTGTTTCCAGTTTATCTGCACATTGTTGGAACCGACAGCTGCACAAATAGGGTTCACAATAGGTATCAAATCCCTTACTTTTAAAACATGCAGTCATCCTTGTAAATCTTTTGATTTCAAATCAGTTCTTTCTGATTTTAGTCTTTGTTTTTAAAGCACAAAAGACATTGTCTTTATGATATTCTGTCTCGCCTAATCTAAAGCACACCTTCAAAGTTATCTCTTTGAAGCTTTACACCTGTCCTTCTTATGTGGCTGGAAATCAAGTTTGTTTTGCATGCCTGATTTAATTTCTTAGGGTGTTTAATTATGATAAAGGTGGCATATAAATAAAAATATTGTTGTTCTAAATATGGACCCAATATCATTGGAACAGCTATTAATCAAAGAACATCTATAACAGACAGTCCAAATTAGCATTCAAGAAAATTAAACAATTCCAGTATCTGCTTTGATCAATTAAAGTAACTGCTGTTCCTATACAAATGGTTCAGAACACCATATGACAGTGAGTTCAGCTTTAAAAAAGAAAAAGCACAAAAAATCCCACTTGACCTTTTTTAAATGGTGCATGACTGTTTGTCAAAATGATTTCAGTGAATATTCTTTAACTATTAGTTACCACAAAGAAAGGTCGCTGTTACAGTATTCTTAAGTGAGGTACCGGGCAATTTATTCTTGCCATTATTTAAAACAGATCACTATCCAAAGACTTCATTTGCATCTACTACATTAGTGGCTCAGTTAAAATGCTGATAAATTAATCAACACACTTTTCACAATGAGGTACTGGCAGCTCCATACAAGATACCATTTTAAGTATTGCTCAAAAATGACATGTTTTTTCAAAGTTTCTGCATTAAACTCACCAGGTCATTTCTAAAATTTCTACTGTAAAAGGGAACAACATTTTATACTGTTTAGATTCATTGAGGCATTACTGTGAAGAAGGAACCAAGTATGCTGACTCATTTGCTCAAGGCATTGCTCTCAAGAATGAATTAGAAAATGATCAACACCCCTACCAAGTTAATTCAAAACAGGCTCCATGGTTGTACATCCTCCATCTGAAAAAAAAGAGAGCTCTTGTGTTAATACCTAATATTGGCCACTGTTTTGAGTTTTGTAAGCACTGTCTAGTGGGTACAATTGGTATGTCGCCTTTTGTGAAACAGCTTAAGAGCTGTTTGAAAGAGTTCACCAGTCTTTGGGACAAATTCAATAGAGATTTTAATTTCCTTCATAGAAGAGCTTAAGTCCTTGGCACTCTCTTCCTGTCAAGGTGGTGGAAGTAGAGTTTTTTAAATATTTTGAAGGCAAAGATATGACAGGTAAGGGGTGAAAGTTTAGCGGGGGTTGATGGGAAATTGCATCAATCAAATCAGCCATGTTCTTGCTAAATGATGGAACATCCTCAAGGAGCTGTTCCTAATTTGTAGATTCATATATAACTGCGATGGTATTTCACTAATAGATTTCTATTTCTGTTACATATTCTTTTAACATTAATTGATACAATAAATGGCCTTGCTATTGTGGCAATACTGTTTATTTGGGCAAATAATGGATCCCAAAATAGAATGAAATAATCTCCAACCCAACTTCTGTCTTTCAACAGAAGCACAAAGCAGGGTCAAGGCCCGTCTCAAGAAACCTGGTGGGAAAATAAGGTGACTAGTTTACATGGTGCCACACTCCACATGTTTCCTGGATCATTATTCATGAGCAACAAAAGTATGGCTTGCTTGTCACCTTTGAGAGCAATCCACCAGTAACGCTATTCTGAACTACCATGTATACTGAATTAACATTCAATCTTGCGTAGAAATCAACCTCCACCTTTTAGACCCCAAAATCATTAATTTTACATTTCCCTCATGCTAATTGTCAGAAAGGATTTGGGAGTCCTTGTCTATGAATTACAAAAAGCTAGCATCCAAGTTCAGTGGATAATAGAATTATAGAAATCCTACAGTACAGAAAGAGTCCATTTCACCCATCATGTCTACGCAGACCTTCTGAAGAGGATCCCATCCAGATCCAACCTCCCCACCTATCCCTGGAAACCTACATTCACCATGGCTAATCCACCTTGCTTGCACACCCCTGGACACTACAGCCAATTTAGCACAGCCAACCCATCGAACCTGCACATCATTGGACTGTGGGAGGAAACCAGAGCACATGTCAGATATCCACACAGACATGAGGAGAACATGCAAACTCCACACAGATAGCCACCAAGACTGGAATCAAACCAAGGTCTGAGCCTAAACAGTGAAGGGAAACGGAATCTTATTTATTGAATCATTTATTGTCAGATGTATTCAATGTAAAAATACAGTGAAAAGTGTGTACCTTCACCGTATGTACATGGTGCCATTCACCTTAACTTAGAATAAGACAAGAAACAAAAGATAACTGAAGTGAGTCCAACTTTCCTTTCCACTGCCACAGTCCCAGTCCAGGCTTAACAGCCCTTGCCATGCCTCAGCCAGAATCTGAGATGAGGAAGAATTTCTTCTCTCAGAGAGTAATGAAATTATTGAATTCTTTATTGCAGAGGGTTTTGTTTTGGCTGGATAGTAAGTACATCAAAGGCTGAGACAGAAGAATTTTTAATTAGTAAAGGAATCAAGGGAGATTATGGTGAAAAAGGCAGGAAATTGGAGTTGAGGGTCAGCTATGATCTCTTTAAATGGCAGAGCAGACTCGTTGGGCTGAATGGCCTACTTCTGTTCCTGTTTCGTATAGTCTTATGACCAGTCTAATGAGCCCTTTTTTTTGCAATTGCTCCTTTCCCATTTAATCTGTCAGAAGCCAGCAATTGCCGGCCATGTTCAGGACCATGGCCAGCAACCACACAGGCGTGACTTTTTCAGCACCAGAGACGTAGCATGTATTTCAACCCATCAAAAATATTATTCGTACATTAGTCAACCCCAGAATTTTTTCCCCAAAAGTTTTGGTATCAAATCCTTATGTTTTACACCAGTACATATGGGACTATTTCCTGCATTCTACTAGGTTTTATGTATCCTATTCAAAACTGCATAACCCATCATGGATAGTGGGAACTGCAGATGCTGGAGAATCTGAGATAACAAGGTGTAGAACTGGATGAACACAGCAGGCCAAGCAGCATC
>NW_025981253.1:2203-5389 GCF_021869965.1 Rhincodon typus | reverse complement strand
CTCACTCTCTCTCTCACACACTCTCCCTCTCTCTCTCACACACTCTCTCCCTCTCCGTCTCACACACACTCACACTCTCTCAAACACACACTCTCACACACACACTCTCTCTCTCTCTTTCACACACACAGACACACACACACACTCTCACTCTCTCTCTCTCTCTCTTTCACACACACTCTCTCTCTCTCTCTCTCTCTCTCTCTCTCACTCTCACTGTCTCTCACTCTCTCTCTCTCTCTCACTCTCTCTCCCACACACTCTCTCTATCTCACACACAATCTCTCTCTCGCTTTCACTCTCTCACTCTCACTGTCTCACTCTCACCCTCTCTCTCATACTCTCTCTCTCTCTCTCTCTCTCTCTCTCTCTCTCTCTCTCTCTCTCTCTCTCATTAGAACATAAGAACTAGGAGCAGGAGTAGGCCGTCTGGCCCTTCGAGCCTGCTCCGCCATTCAATAAGATCATGGCTGGTCCTTTCGTGGACTCAGATCCACTTACCCGCGTTCTCACCGTATCCCTTAATTCCTTTATTGTTCAAAAAAAATCTTACCTTTTTTTTTAGAAACATTTACTGAAGTAGCGTCAACTACTTCACTGGGCAAGGAATTCCACAGATTAACAACCCTCTGGGTGAAGAAATTCCTTCTCAATTCAGTCCTAAATCTGCTCCCTCTAATCTTGAGGCTATGCCCTCTTGTTCTAGCTTCACCTGCCAGTGGGAACATCCTCCCTACTTCTATCTTATCTATTCCCTTCATAATTTTATATGTTTCTATAAGATCCCCCCTCAATCTTCTGAATTCCAATGAATATAATCCCAATCTATTCAGTCTCTCCTCATAAACCAACCCCCTCAACTCCGGAATCAACCTAGTGAACCTCCTTTGCACCCCCTCCAGTGCCAGTACATCCTTTCTCAAGTAAGGAGACCAAAACTGCACACAGTACTCCAGGTGTGGCCTCACCAGCACCTTGTACAGCTGCAACATAACCTCTCTGCTTTTAATTTCAATCCCTTTAGCAATGAAGGACAAAATTCCATTTGCCTTCCTAATTACTTGTTGTACCTGCAGACTTACCTTCTGTGATTCATGCACAAGGACACCCAGGTCCCTCTGCATAGCAGCATGCTGCAACTTTTTACCATTCAAGTAATAATCTTTTTTACTATTACTCCTACCAAAATGTATGACTTCACATTTATTTACATTGTATTCCAACTGCCAGACCTTTGCCCACTCACTCAATGTATCTATGTTCCTCTGCAAAGTTTCACAGTCCTCTGCACACTTTGCTCTAAAACTCATCTTCGTGTCATCTGCAAACTTTGACACCCGACACGTGGTCCCCAACTCCAAATCATCTATATAAATTGTAAATAATTGCGGTCCCAACACCGATCCCTGAGGCACACCACTAGTCACTGACTGCCAGCTAGAATAGCACTCATTTATCCCCACTCTTTGCTTCCTGTTAGTCAACCAATCCTCTATCCATGCTAATACTTTACCCTTAATGCCATGCATCCTTATCTTATGCAGTCGCCTCTTGTGCGGCACCTTGTCGAAGGCCTTTTGGAAATCTAAGTACACCACATCCACTGGGTCCCCATTGTCCACCTCGCTCGTAATGTCTTCATAGAATTCCAAAAGATTTGTCAAGCATGACCTGCCGTTCATGAACCCTTGCTGCGTCTGACCAACGGGACAATTTCTATCAAGATGCCTTGCTATTTCTTCCTTGATAATAGACTCAAGCATCTTCCCCACCACAGAGGTTAAGCTAACCAGTCTATAATGCCCCATCTTTTGTCTACTTCCCTTTTTAAACAGTGGCGTCACATTTGCTGTTTTCCAATCTGCTGGGACTGCCCCAGAGTCCAGCGAATTTTGGAAAATTACCACCAATGCACCTGCTATTTCTCCCGCCATCTCTTTTAGTACCCTGGGATGCATTCCATCAGGGCCAGGAGACTTATCAATCCTTAGCTCCATTAGCTTGCCCAACACTACCTCTTCCGTAATAATGATTGTTTCCAGGTCCTCACCTACCTTTGTCTCTTTGTCTATTACTGGCATGTTATTAGTGCCCTCCACTGTGAAGACCGATACAAAATACCTGTTCAATGCCTCGGCCATTTCATCATATCCCATAACTAAATTCCCCTTCTCATGCTCTAAAGGGCCAACATTTACTTTAGCCACTCTTTTTCATTTTATATATTTATAGAAACTTTTGCTACCTGTCTTTTGCTACCTGTGCTAGTTTTTTCTCATATTCTATCTTACTTTTCTTTATAGCTCTTTTTGTGCCTTTCTGTTGACCTTTAAAGTTTTCCCAATCTTCTAGTTTCGTGCTGTTTTCGGCCACTTTTTATGCCTTCTCTTTCAATTTGGTAGCCTCCCTTATTTCTTTAGACACCCATGGCAGATTACCCCTTTTCTTACAGTCCTTCCTTTTCATTGGAATATACTTTTGCTGAGCACTTTGAAAGATTGCTTTGAAAGTCCTCCACTGCTCGCTCTCTCTCTCTCTTTTTCTCTTTCTCTCTCTCACGCGCGCACAGACTCACTCTCTGTCTCACACACTCTCACAAACACACAGACACACACTCACGCTCTCTCTGACACACAGACACACACACACAGACACGCTCACTCAAATGCTCACACACTCTCACTCACACTCTCACTCACACGTTCACTCTCTCTCACTCTCTCTCACTCTCTCTCAAATTCTCTCACACTCTCTCTCACTCTCTCTCTCTCACACACACACTCTCACACACACACTCTCTCTCACTCTCTCTCTCTCTCACACACAGACAGACACACTCTCTCTCTCGCTCTCTCACTCATAAATACTCTCTCGCTCACATGCCGTCACACTCTCTCTCTCACACACACGCATGCATACACATGTTCTCTCCCCCTTGCACTCACGCTCACAAATGCTCACACACACGCTCTCTCTCTGTCTCGCACACCGTCACTCACAATCAGTCTCTGTCTCACACACTCTCTCTCTCTATCTCTGTCTCTCTCTCACTCTGTCTCTCTGTCACACTCACTCTCTCACACGCTGTCTCTCACATCCACACACACACACACACACACACACACACACGTGCGCGCATGCTCTCTCACTCACTCACGCTCTCTCACTCACTCACGCTCTCTCACT
>NW_025981252.1:0-5390 GCF_021869965.1 Rhincodon typus | reverse complement strand
GATTGCTGAGGGAGAAAGGGAATGGGTGACCAAGAGGCAGAAAAAAACTGGAAGGCAGTACAGGTGTCCCCTGCGGTCATCTCCCTCTAAAACAGGTATACCATTTTGGATACGGTTGGGGGAGATGGCTCACCAGGGGAAGGCAGCAGTAGCCAGGTTCATGGCACCGTGGCTGGCTTTGCTGTACAGAAGGGCGGGAAAAAGAGTGGAAGGGCTAGTCATAGGGGATTCGATTGTAAGGGGAGTAGATAGGCGGTTCTGTGGCCAAAAAGGAGACTCCCGAATGGTATGTGCCTCCCAGGTGCACGGGTCAGGGATGTCTCAGATCGACTGCAGGACATTCTGAAGGGGGAGGGTGAACAGCCAGCTGTCGGGGTGCATATAGGCACCAATGATATAGGTAAAAAAAAAGGATGAGGTCCTACAAGCAGAATTTAGGGAGTTAGGAGCCAAGTTAAAAAGTAGGACCTGAGGTAGTAATCTCAGGATTGCTACCAGTGCCACGTGCTAGTCAGAGTAGAATTGAAAGAATAGGCAGATAAATGAATGGCTTGAGAGATGGTGCAGGAGGGAGGGGTTCAGATTTTTGGGACTTTGGGACTTGTTCTGGGGGAGGTGGGACTATTACAAAGCGGACGGTCGACACCTGGGCAGGACTGGAACCAATGTCCAAGGGGGTGCTTTTGCTAACGCTGTTGGGGAGGGTTTAAACTAATGTGGCAGTTGGATGGGAACCAAATGAGGAGGTTAGTGGACAGGAAGGAGATAGTAATTAAAGCCTGCAAGGAACTAGATAATGAAGTCAGTGTGACTAAGGGGAAGAGGCAGCAGAAAGCAGATGATGACAGCAAAGGGACAGGTGGTCTGAGGTGCATTTGTTTTAATGTGAGAAGTATAGTAGGTAAGGCAGATGAACTTAGGGCTTGGATTAGTACCTGGGAGTATGATGTTATTGCTATTACGGCGACTTGGTTGAGGGAAGGGCAAGCTTGGCAACTAAATATCCCAGGATATAGACACTTCAGGCAGGATAGAGAGGGAGGTAAAAGGGGTGGAGGAGTTGCATTACTAGTCAAAGAGGATATCATAGCTGTGCTGAAGGAGGGCACTGTGGAGGACTCGAGCAGTTAGGCAATATGGGCAGAGCTCAGAAATAGGAAGGGTGCAGTAACAAAGTTGGGGCTGTACTACAGGCCACCCAACAGCGAGCGTGATATAGAGATACAAATATGTAGACAGATTATGGAAAGATGTAAGACCAACAGGGTGGTGATGGGAGATTTTAATTTTCCCAACATTGACTGGGATTCACCTAGTGTTAGGGGTTTCGATGGAGCAGAATTTGTAAGGAACATGCAGGAGGGTTTTCTAGAGCAGTATGTAAATAGTCCAACTCAGGAAGGGGCCATACTGGACCTGGTGTTGGGGAATGAGCCCGGCCAGCTGTTTGAAGTTTCAGTGGGGGATTACTTTGGGAATAGTGATCACAATTCCGTAAGTTTTAGAATACTGATGGACAAAGATGACAGTGGTCCGAAAGGAAGAGTGCTGAATTGGGGGAAGGCCAACTATAGCAAAATTCAGCAGGAGCTGGGGAATGTGGATTGGGAGCAGCTGTTTGAGGGTAAATCCACATATGATATGTGGGAGGCTTTGAAGGAAAGATTGATTAGAGTGCAGGACAGACACGTCCCTGTGAAAATGAGGGATAGAAAGGGCAAGATTAGGGAACCATGGATGACAGGTGAAATTGTGAGACGAGCAAAGAGGAAAAAGGAAGCGTATATCAGGTCGAGGCGACTGAAAACAGACGAAGCTTTGGAAGAATATCGGGAAAGTAAGACCAATCTGAAACGAGGAATGAAGAGGGCTAAAAGGGGTCATGAAATATCTTTAGCAAACAGGGTTAAGGAAAATCCCAAAACCTTTTATTCGTACATAAGGATTGGCCCACTCAAGGACAAAGGAGGGAAGTTACGCGAGGAGTCAGAGAAAATGAGTGAGATTCTTAATGAGTACTTTGCATCTGTATTCACGAAGAAGGACATGATGGATGTTGAGGTTAGGGATAGATGTTTGATTACTTTAGGTCAAGTCGGTATTGGGGGGTGGGGTGGGAAAGTGTTGGGTATTCTAAAAGGCATTAGGGTGGACAAGTCCCCAGGTCCGGATGGGATCTATCCCAGGTTACTCAGGGAAGAGAGAGAGGAAATAGCTGGGGCCTTAACAGATATCTTTGCAGCATCCTTGAGCATGGGTGAGGTCCCGGAGGACTGGAGAATTGCTAATGTTGTCCCCTTGTTTAAGAAGGGGAGCAAGGATAATCCAGGTAATTAGAGACCGGTGAGCCTGACGTCAGTGGTGGGGAAGCTACTGGAGAAGATATGAGGGACAGGATCTATTTACATTTGGAAGAAAATGGGCTTACTAGTGATAAGGACCATGGTTTTGTGCAGGGAAGGTCATGTCTTACCAACTTGATAGAATTCTTTGAGGAAGTGACAAAGTTGATAGATGAGGGAAGGGCTGTAGATGTCATATACATGGACTTCAGTAAGGCATTTGATAAGGTTCCCCATGGTAGGCTGATGGAGAAAGTGAAGTTGCATGGGGTCCAGGGTGTACTAGCTAGATGGAGAGAGAACTGGCTGGGCAACAGGAGACAGTTGTAGTGGAAGGGAATTTCTCAAAATAGAGAACTGTGACCAGTGGTGTTCCACAGGGATCCGTGTTGGGACCACTGTTGTTTGTGATATACATAAATGATCTGGAGGAAGGTATAGATCGTGTCATCTGCAAACTTGCTAATCAGACCAAGATTTGTGGAGTAGCAGATGGTGAAGGGGACTGTCGGATAATGCAGCAGAATATAGATAGATTGGAGAGTTGGGCAGAGAAATGGCAGATGGAGTTCAATCCAGGCAAATGCGAGGTGATGCATTTTGGAAGATCCAATTTAAGAGCGAACTATACAGTAAATGGGAAAGCCCTGGGGAAAATTGATGCACAGAGAGATCTGGGTGTTCAGGTCCATTGTACCCTGAAGGTGGCAATGCAGGTCGATCGAGTGGTCAAGAAGCATACGGCATGCTTTCATTCATCAGACAGGGTATTGAGGACAAGAGTTGGCAGGTCATGTTACAGTTGTATAGGACTTTGGTTTGACCACATTTGGAATACTGCGTGCAGTTCTGGTTGCCACATTACCAAAAGGATGTGGATGCTTTGGAGAGGGTGCAGAGGAGGTTCACCAGGATGTTGCCCGGTATGGAGGGCACTAGCTATGAAGAGAGGTTGAGTAGATTAGGATTATTTACATTAGAAAGACGAAGGTTGAGGGGGGACCTGATTGAGGTCTACAAAATCATGAGGGGTATAGACAGGGTGGATAGCGAGAAGCTTCCCACCCCGCCCCCCACCGAGTGGGAGACTCAATTACTAGGGGTCACGATTTCAAGGTGAGAGGGGAAAAGTTTATGGGAGATATGCATGGAAAGTCCTTCACGCAGAGGGTGGTGGGTGCCTGGAATGTGTTGCCAGCAGAGGTGGTAGAGGTGGGCATGACAGCATCATTTAAGATGTATCTAGACAGATAGATGAATGGGCAGGGAGCAGAGGGATACAGATCCTTGGAAAATAGGTGACAGGTTTAGATAGAGGATCTGGATGGGGGCAGGCTTGGAGGGCCGAAGGGCCTGTTCCTGTGCTGTAATTTTCTTTATTCTTTGACAAACAGGGTAGTTATCTCTGGATTACCACCAGTACCACTCGATAATGAGGGAAGAAGTAGGGAGAGAGTACAGCTAAACACATGGCTACAGGGTTATTGTAGGAGGGAGGGCTTCCATTATGTGGATAATTGGAGCACATTCTGGGGAAGGTGGGACCTGTATAGTAAGGACGGGTTGTACCTTACCAGGAGGGCACAAATATCCTGGGAGGGAGGTTTGCTCGAGCTATACGGGATGGTTTAAACTAGATTGGCAGGGGGTGGGGAACCGGATTTGTAATTCAGAGGATGAGGTATTCAGCCTTCCAACAGACACAACAGGGAGTGAGGTTCTTAATAAAGAAATGCGGCCAATGGAGCACAATTTGTGGAAATAGGGATGATATACTTCAATGCTAGAAGTATCAGAAATAAGGTGGATGAACTTAGAACTATGATGTTGTGGCCACAGAAACTTGGGTGACTCAGGGACAGGAATGGTTGTTGGAAGTTCTGGGATTTAGATGCTTTAAAAGAAATAGGGAGGGTGGTAAAAGAGACAGGGGAGTGGCATTGCTAGTCAGGGCTGGTATAGCAGCTACTGAAAGGCAGTTCGAGAGTCAGTTTGGGCTGAGGTCAGGAACAAGAAAGGAGCAGTCACTTTGTTGGGGTGTTTTTTTGAAAAAAAAAAGGCCCCCTACTAGTTGCAGAGAAGTAGAGGAGTGGATTGGGAGGCAGATACTGGAAAGGTGCAGAAGTCACAGGGTTGTAAGTCCTGGGTGACTTCAACTTTCCAAATATTGATTGGAAACATTTTAGTTGTACTAGTTTAGATGGAGCGGATTTTGTCCAGTGCATTCAGGAAGGATTCCTGACACAGTATGTAGATAGACCAACACGAGGGGAGGCCACTTTGGATTTGGTGCTTGGCAATGAACCGGACCAAATGTTAGACCTGTTGGTCGGAGAGCATTTTGGCGGTAGCGATCATAACTCTTACTTTTACAATAGTCATGGAAAAAGATAGCTACATATAGTAGGGTAAGGTTTATAATTGGGGGAAGGGTAATTATAATTCTGTTAGGCAAGAACTGGGTAACATAAATTGGGAACAGATGCTGTCATGGAAGAGCACTATAGAAGTGTGGAGATTGTTTAAGGAATGCATACTGCGTGTGCTCAATACGTTTGTCCCTGGTAGGCAGGGAAGGTGTGGTCGAGTGAGGGAGCCTTGGTTCTCAAGAGGTCGAACGACTCGCTAAGAGGAAGAAGGATGCTTATATAAGGTTTCGGAAACAAGAATTGGAAAAGGCTCTGGAGGGATACAAGTTATCCAGAAAGGAGCTGAAGAAAGGACTTAGGAGAGCTAAAAGGGGGCATGAGAAAACCTTGGCAGATAGGATCAAGGAAAACCCCAAGGCTTTTTACACGTACGTGAGGAATAAGAGAGTGACTAGAGATAGGGTAGGGCCGATCAAGGATTGTAAAGGGAATTTGTGCACAGAGCCTGAAGAGATAGGAGAGGTCCTTAATGAATACTTTTCTTCAGTGTTCACAACTGAGAGGGACCTAGTTGTCGGGGAGGACATTGTGAAACAGGCTGGTAGGCTAGAAGAGGTGGATGTTAGTAAGGAAAATGTACTCGGAATTTTGAAGGACTTGAAGATAGATAAGTCCCCCA
>NW_025981251.1:0-5390 GCF_021869965.1 Rhincodon typus | reverse complement strand
AATGGTATCAATGTGGATTTCACAAGTTTCAAAATCTCCCCTCCCCCTACCGCATCCCAAAACCAGTCCAGCTCGTCCCTGCCTCCCTAACCTGTTCTTCCTCCCACCTATCCCCTCCTCCCACCTCAAGCCGCACCTCCATCTCCTACCGACCAACCTCATCCCGCCCCCTTGACCTGTCCGTCCTCCCTGGACTGACCTATCCCCTTCCTAACTCCCTACCTACACTCACCTTTACTGGCTCCATCCCCGCCTCTTCGACCTGTTTGTTTCCTCTCCACCTATCCTCTCCTCTATCCCTCTTCTATCCGCCTCCCACTCTCTCCCTATTTATTTCAAAACCCCCTTCCCCTCCCCCTTTTCTGATGAAGGGTCTAGGCCCGAAACGTCAGCCTCTCTGCTCCTATGATGCTGCTTGGCCTGCTGTGTTCATCCAGCCCTGCACCTTGTTGTCTCGGATTCTCCAGCATCTGCAGTTCCTACTATCTCAGACCACAAACACCATCTGAAGCTTTGGATGATGACACCAGTGTGGAATGCAACAGCAACATTGGCAGAAAGTGAAATTTGTACTCAATTAAAAAATACAGGAGTTAAAAACTTGTCAAATGGCAAACATGTAACCACTGCCAATTGCATTAACAACTGAATCAGAGATAGTAGGAACTGCAGATGTGGTTCGATAACATCCATTTGCAAAAGAAATCTGTCATCCTTACCTGGTCTTACCTACATCTGACTCAGGAGTCACACCAATGTGAACCACTCTCAACTGTTTTCTGTGCAATTAGGGATCAGCAATAACACCAACATCCCATGGATGAATGAATGAATGAATGGATAAATAAATATAACAAAATGCACTTCTGCAAAGAACTAAACAGAGTACATTATTAGTCAATTTAAACAATCACTCTTGCCTGGAGTGTGTCAGAGATATACAGCATATCCTTAATTTTATAATCAGAGACAGGACAGTCAAGGAAGGCCAGAGAAGATGGAAATAATGAGGCCGAATTCCATTAGCAATATTTTTGTGAATTGAGAGGTTAATTGAGTATTAATTTGCTTAAGACTTGCAAGATCCCCTGGCTCAATGTTTATGTATTAGTCACTCCACAAACTGTTAAAACAACACCATAAACTTGCTTGTTCTGCTAATACACCTCACCCATAGTTAATTCAATTTCAATGCATAAGAACTTAATAAATAGGAGCATGAGTAAACTATTTGGCGCCTTGAACCTTTTTCACAATTCATTAAGATCATATCTTATCTGATTGCAGCTATAACTCCACTTACTGCCTGCCCCCCATAACCCTGCTCACGTCAATCCAAAAGCTGTCAAACTCAGCCTTGAGCAATGACCCAGCCTCTAATGCTGTCTGCTTTGCAAGAGAATTGCAGTTACTAATGTCCTTCCAAGAGAGGAAATTTCTCTTCTTCTCTATTTTAAATGGGAAGCCCCTTATTTTTAAACTTTTCTCCCAGGTCTAGATGCACCCATTTGAGTAAGCATCCTTTCAACGTCTACCTTGTTAAATCCCCTCAGAACCTTATGTGTTTCAATACCTCCCATTCTTCCAAACACTAATTAATATAGACTAAGCCTCCTCTACTTTTCATCATACGGCCACCCCTTCAGCTCTGGAATCAGTGTAATGAACCTTCTCTGAGCTGCTTCCAATACAAGTATTTTCCTCCTTAAGTGACAAAAACTGTATATAGTCTTCTAGGTATTGTTTCAACAAGCCCTGTACAATTTTAACAAGATTTCTTTATATTTATACTCCACTAATTCTGAAGAAAAGTCACTGGGCTCAAATGTTAACTCTGTTTTCTCTCTACAGATGCTGCCAGACCTGATGAATTTCTTGGGCATTTTCTGTTTGTTTTTGTTTTATTATTCTCTTGCATTGCAATAAAGGTCGAGGTTCAATTTGCCTTCTTAATTATTTGCTACTCCTGCATGCTAACAATTTGTGATTAATGTGCAAGGACACTGTATCATTCTGCACAGAAGTAGTCTGCAGTCTCCGTCCATTTAAAGAACATTATGCTTTTCCATTCTTCCTGTCAATGTGGACTTCATATTTTACAACATTATATTTTGTGACAATATTTTGCTCATTCACTTAAGCTTTCTACACCCCTTCTTACTACACCTGTCTCATAATATATTACAAGGTCCAAAACTGGCTGACCTCTGATCAGATTCAGAATGTGTTCTGAGACACTCCAGGCTATCTTTGCCAATTTAATTTCAATGTGAAGATTACAGTTATCCATGATTATTGCAGTGATTTTCTTGGAAGGCACTATTATTTCTCAATATATATTCTGTCCTACAGTGTAGGTACTGTTCAGGGGAATATAAATTACTCATACGAGTGTTGGATTTGGGGACATGTGATCACAGTTACCGAATATAGGCAGTTGACTATTTGTCAGCAATTTTCAAATACTTTATTAAATTTATTAAGATGCAGCCGTTTAGATTTTATTCGATTAAACAATGTAAAGAAATATACTACATATGAAATCTGCAAACACTTTACTGATCCCAAAATCAATCTGTAGAATGGAGGAGCTGGGTCAGCAGTGGTGGAGTGTTCATTCTTGATACCTTGTAATCTTTGATAATAACAGCATTTGTTTTTCCCTTGGGCCAATGTTGGGGAATGCTTGATCTTGTCCGCAGAAGATGGTGGCTTGTTGCACTGGATTGTCTCTTTCTTCCTACCTTTCCATGGTGATATGACTTAATTTGGGAGCTGGCGATCTATTTTGTGTCAATCACTTGTCTGAACCCTCTTAGCCAAAGACCATGTACTCATGACGCCAGGATGACTGTTGTCCCCTTGCTGCCTTCATCTGAGCAATAGTTTAACATTCTTTCTCAGAACAAAATCATTTTACTTCCCCAAACTATACACTGGTTATAGAGCAAATATGGCACCAAATAATCTGTTGGTGTTAGTTCAATAGGGCATTGTGACCTCAGTGATTCTACCCTTTCATTTCAATATGCTAGAAATTTGGAAAGTTACTGCTGTAGTAGCAGTTATATGAAATCTCATGCTACTTAGAAAATATTCAGAAAATTCTATTTTAAAGGGACTCAATTTCCAACAGCAGTGTCTTATTTTCTTTCCTATTTCTTATCTCCACTCAAGCTGATCCTAATTCTTGATGTCCTGAACCAAGACAATTTCTCACTACTGTACTGATTTCATCCTCGAGTAACAGGGCTACTTCATTTCCTTTTCTTTTCCTCCTGTCCTTCTGAAATACCAAATACCTTTGAATTTTCAGATCACAGCCTTGGTCACCTTGCAATCATTCTGTAACAGCTATTGTATCATACTCATTTACTTTGATTTGTACTTTCAGTTCTTTAATTCTGTATTTTTATCATTTTTGATCTTATTTTAATTCTTAATCTGACCTTATTTGCCAGTTTATTGTTATGTTTGAGTGGTGTGACCCTCTTCCTCACCCTCTGATTATCATTAGCTGAATCACTATGCTCTGTAATGTCTTACCTTTCTTTCTTTAACCTTTCAAATCTCCCCTCACGTGAACCCTCCATTTACAAAGACAATAGGAAAACAAAGTTTTTGGAAGTCTGTGACAATATTTGAGGTACATTTTAAAACTATTGACATGATGTAAAGGTGCTGGCTATGTTCCCAAATGTCAGAATGTATGAATGAAGGACTAATTAACTGAGCAAAGAAAAAGTAGCAAGAAATGGTAGCAACTCATAAATTTGCTACTTTTCTCCAATGGAAAATACAAAATAATGATTCACTATATTCACCTCTTCAGGGTGTAATCAGTGTATGGCAGGTCACTTAGAAAGTCCAAGTTGCTGTGGCAACATACACTTTGACATGAATGTTGCAGTCTAGATCTATTGATAGTGACAGAGGGTTGAACTTCCTTTCCATCACATGACTAACCAGGAAAATCTCCGATCTTACTGCCTGCTATTGGGAGGATGTTAGCAGCATTTGTAGGTTAACAGTCAAATAGTTAGGCCACGTAATGAGCAAACATGTGTCTCATATGTCAAATATGACTCAAGTGTTTGGCAGACGAGTCAGTAACCGGAAGATATGCATTTAAGGTAATTGGTGAAAAAATGAGAAGGAAGAGGAAGCTGGTTCTGCAACAGACATTAGGAGTGGGTGGATTTCTAGTCCTTCGTAGTTTACTTCAGGGAAATGTTGATCTGTCTATGCAGTGTGTGTTTTGCCTTCAGCAGCGTATTTGTACCATGATAAGGCAATGCTTGTGTTAGGTCCCATAACATAAGAATTAGAATAAAACAAAAAAAACACAGATGCTGGTGAAACTCAGCAGGTTTGGCAGCATCTCTGGGAAGAAAGTAGTCTGGTGACTCTTCTTCAGTACATAAGAACTAGACATGGGTAACATTGTTCTGAAGTATTCAATAGATGTTTGTTACAGGTCCTGACATTTACTTATATAACAGTCACAGACGTGTTAATGACTGGGATAGTATTAAGCTATTCAGCTACAGATAGTAGCATATTTTTGTCAGTGAATCATGATTTAAGTGGTTCAATTTAAGAAGGAGTCAGAGACCTTCAAACCTTCAGATCACATGCAATCAGATACAATGGGGGTATTATGGGCATGTTCCCAAAGCCATACTGACATACTATCTGTGAGGCATGTCTACACTGCACTCCCTCCAAGATCATAAATCTCCTCACAGTCTGGTCTCCTGAACTGCTTTGAGTTCTCCATCCCATCCAGACCCCGCCCACCACACACCATTCCAAGTAATTCAGAATCCTGGGAGAGCAATACCAATCTCCAGGAAACAATTTCAACGAGAACTCTTTGAATATTGACTCCCTTGTGGAAGTTGAGCAGGTGACAAGGCACCACATCCAGGATGAGATGTTTCCAGATGTTTCTATAGCCTAAACCCCACCTCTCAAAGATATCTTGATGTTCTGACCTGTACAGGGACAGCGGTCTTAAGAAGATCAGTCTGAAAACTCAGTGTTGAACTGTATGAGCCAGTCTTTAGTGATCACAGGGAGAGAGAGAGACACTGAGTTCAGAATCTATCCTCTGGAGTGTACATTTAACAACAGCTCCAATATCCCAGTTACAATGATCTGCTCCCATTATTAATTAACACTCCTTATACCTCAGGTATTGGCAGAACTGGCTGAGAGTATCCTTTCATCAGAAGCTGTTAATGGAAGGAGGGGCATTACCTGTTTTTTCTATATATATAAATGAGGTGGAGGAAAATGTAAGATAACAAGGTGTAGAGCTGGATGAACACAGCAGGCCAAGCAGCATCAGAGGAGCAGGAAGGCTGACGTTTCGGGCCTAGACCTTG
>NW_025981250.1:0-5391 GCF_021869965.1 Rhincodon typus | reverse complement strand
ATGATGCTGCTTGGCCTGCTGTGTTCATCCAGCCCTGCACCTTGTTGTCTCGGATTCTCCAGCATCTGCAGTTCCTACTATCTCTGGCAAATGTCAGTCTCAATTTCTGCTTCAGCTGAAGGTAGTATGCATCATGAATTGAATCTGTAACCTTCCAAGTTAAAATGAATCAGTGTCTCTGATCTGTGTGTTTACTGACTGAATCATATTGGTTTGGCTGAAGACAGATGATTGCTTGCTGGATCCTAGAATGTCTAATACCAAAAGGATGGAGGTTTTTGGTATTTCTCCATTGCGCATGCGTATGTTTATCCCATCGTTGCAGATGGTGAATTGATAGTGAAACGCAAGGTATTTGAATGTTGTTGAAGTTTTACTTGCTTGTTTACCATCTAGTTTTAATGGTCTGCAAGTGAACTGTATCAATTGGAGAAAAGCAGAAATGTTTCATAATTGTAAACCAGTTGCAACGCAGAACTACATAATGGAGAGCAAGCTGCTTTCTTTGTATACTTAAGGTTAATGGTTAGCTTTAATATTTTGCCTTTTTAAAAAAAAAAAATCTGTTTTTATGATCGATCAATCTTCAAGCAAGCAGTGTACAGAAAATGTAACCCAGAATCCCTGTTGTTGATCCTTGATTACTTTCCCTTTCCAAACTGGAACTAAAGTGAAGCATCTCTTTGATAGACAAGTTTGAAACAAAGGTCCAATTCTTCTGGTTAATTTTAAGAAAAGTCTGATTCAGAAAACTGTGTCTTAGAATTTGCAGGCAACAATTGAGCCATATAGACCTTTCCTGATATATTTCTAAACAGTTATTTCTGGTAGAACTCGTGAATTTAGTTTCTGAACAGTCATTGGTATACTTAGAATCCTCTGGTCACTGCCATACATTTTTCTTCATTTCCCTCAGATATGAGAGTATCCTTGGCAAGGCATTAGCTATCTTTTTGGTCATTGCTTTAAAGCAGATTGAAGTGAGCTGCTTTCGTAAGCTGTTGCTTGTAGGTATAGCCACGGTGCTGTTAGGAAGGGAGCTTCAGGATTATGACCCAGTGACAGCAACAGAAAGGTAATATAGTTCCATGTCAGGATGGTGTGACATACAAGTGTTGATGGTAGAGATTGCCAGTTTGAAAGATATTGTGGAGGAAGCCTTGAATTGGAGCAATGCATTTTGTAGATGGTAGATGTGGTACCTCGGGTGGAAGAAGTGAATATTTTAAGCTGGTGGACAGGATGCCAATCAAGTGAACTGTTTTGATTGGATGGTGTTGAGCTGCTTTGTAGTTTCAACAACATATAACTAGGTAAATAGAACATTTCCGTCACAACCCTGACTTGTGCCTTATATGGTCATTTGGCTTAGGGCAGTTGGGTGTTGAGTAATGCTGCAGAATTCCGAGCCCTTCGTCTGTTCTTATAGCCACGATATTAATATGGCTGGTCCAATTGAATGTTGATAATGGGGAGTTCAATAATGCTGTTGAATATCAATGAGATGGTAGGTTCTGTTATTGGCAATGGTAATTCTGTAGCACTTGTATGGTGTGAATGTTATTTCTTTCATTTACCAACACTAACCCCAGGTTTTGCTGCTTGTAGCTAGGAGCTTCCTTGGTATTTGAGGAATTGCAAATAGTGCTGAGCTCCCTGGTCATCAGTGAAAATCTTGAATGTTAAAAGTTGAAACTGTTGCAATGGTTTGTCTGAGGAAAGTAACCTGACGAAGTTCTGCAACAAGACTAAGATGATGACTTCCATATGAACATGTGAATTAGAAGCAAAAATAAGCCATTCAGCCTCTTGAACCTACTCCACCATTCCGTAAGATCATGGCTGATCTGATTGTAATGTTAGCTGCATATTCCTACCTACTTTGGATATCCATGACTCCCTTTTTAGTCAAGAAGCTACTCAAACAGCTAGGAGGTTTATGCTAGCTATGACTGTAACAGTAGAGATGTTCACCTTCAATTCCCATTGACTTTTGGGATGATGTGATGTGCAGCGCAGTTCTTGTAAGTCTGCAGAAGAAAGTAATCAATGAAATGAAGCAATGGAGGGATTCCAATGAGGAATGAATTCTAAATTGGGCAAGTTCTCCCTGGAATGAAGAAGTTCGGGGAGTGGTTTGACTGCGGTTTTTAGGTTTCTGAATGGGTTGAATATTATCACTGACAAGCAATCTTATCTTGTCCAGAAAGAATGGATTGAGATGACGCACACTGCACTTGAGGATAATATCCAAACAAATCATAAAAAACAATGTGTGAAAGCAGGTAATCTGTTCCATAGATTAACCAAAGGGAGATAGTATTGATTCATTCAAATGCAGATTAGACTGATTGATTTATTTCAGGAAATATATTTTTAGAATAGAGTGCATAAATAATTTGAGACACTATGCTTGGCAGGAACTGATGACCTCAAAGCTATGGTTGCCAGAGCTCCCCAGGGTTGGGGTTTTCTACATTTGCAACTGGGTCTGCTGTAGAGTCTTGATCAAGATTAGTAACTGTAATTATTCAACAATTCCACTATTGTATCACTACTACTATGATGGTAGAAATGAACCTGGGAGCCTTGGTATTTTTTTTTTTGCCTAGCAGTGTCTGTGTTTCAAACTATAGGCAGTTTTCCACTCTAAATTGAGAGCTTTGTTCTCCTTCAAAGGCAGAACATTTGAGCCTTCAGTGGAGTTTAAAAATCTGTTTGAACAATCATGCCCATCTTTTTCAAAAAACAGCAAGGAAAATATGGATTCGATCCAGGATCTAGTGAGTCATTGATAAATGCTGCACTCTGTAATTAGAACCAGAATTCCAGTAGAAGAATGAATAAATTCCTTATGCTTATAAGGACATATTGTGCACGATCTTGTACATTTTTAAGACCTTTCATTCTTCTACTGCCACATTTACTGTCATAATGTAGCAGTCTCCAGGAATTGAATGGACTGATGGTTGTGTGGGTTATACTTGTTGACTACTGGACATATTTCTAGGTTTTGTAACCTTTTTACATGTGAAAGGTCTCTATTCACCAGGTCTTAGACTGTACATTGCAGGTATTGAGCTCACTTTCTCCATTATAGTAACCCTTAAGTGAAGGAAGGTTCCTTTTGGTGACAGCCCTGTAATATTAAATGAAGTTCAAAAGTCTACAAACATACAGCAAAAACGTGATAAGTTAAATTTGGATAATGCGAAACTCCAGTCAGCAGTTATTCCCACCAGCAAAATAGGAAATCAAATCAAAGAAGTCCCACGATAAGCTCCAGTTTCTTGCTGGTAACTCCAAATTAACCTAACCCAGGCACACTTGTCAATGACCATGCCAAATCAATGGATCTAGGCCATGTTAGAACATCAAATCATGGACAAGCCATCATTTGACTGAGATTTCTCTGGAAGGGCATTCGAGCCCTGCAAGTATGGCTGAACCTGTGAGAAAATTTAAAAGTGCTGTCAATTGGACACCACGTGGAGTTGGGACAGCAGTGGTTACGTGAGGTGAAAAGCAGATGCTGCTAAGAAATGGCAGATTTGCAGCATGAAGTTGTCCATTATTCTGAAGCACAAGGAATGTTTTGGAACAGTTCCACAAGCAGGCATTTTCTGCAGTGATAATTAGAATGAGACAGCTGTCTATCCCAACTTTGAAACAGTTGAACTAATGTGGTTCAATGCAACTTGAACAGAGAATGCTCCAATCTCCAGTAGGAAAGGTGAGTCATCCTGGCAATGAGGCTGGGCCACAATAATTTCACCTGTAGCGATGGATGGCAAGATCAGTTCAAGATGAAACATGGCATCATTTTCCATGTGATAAGCGGGTGAACATTTGGCAGTATAGCAGCAATGATGGATGGATACTCACTGACTTTTTTTTTAAACTCTCTTCAGATCACCCTTTAATGTTTTTAAAGGTGATTTGTGTAATGGTAGGAAGGGAAGTGAGTTACTGCTATGGTCTGCACCAACAGACGGCAACTAAAATCTGCTTGTGATAGGAAAGTCTAAGAAGCCATGTTGTTTTGTGGGTACCAAGTCTCTACCAGCCCTGTATGAGGCCAACAAAACCATGTTGATAACCTCCAGCATTTTTGATATGGATCAGAACAGTGGACCAACATGTACAGATGGAAGAAAAGGAAGATTATTACAGACAGAAACCCTAGATCACTGGCTTCAAGATTGTCAAGCCAAACCTGCCTTTCAACACTGCAGTCAATTAAGCTCTAGCCAATGGATCAATGGGTGATGTGGAACTTGTGGGAAAAAAAACTGTGATTATTGAGACCATTGATTCAAGGCAAAGTATAGTGCAAATATTGTAGTGGTCCTGTTTATGATTGGAGAAGCAGTGGAAGATGGTAACACTGAGAATGAAGAAGAGTAGGATGAAGCCAACCAGCTCAATGAGGAGGTACTGTTTGTTTGCCTGTGGGAGGTATGCAAACAAATTGCAGCAAAGAATTACACGGAAACTTGTTCTGAGGTGGGCAGTATCTTAAACTGCACAACATAACTCATTAGATGAGGCAATTGTAGATAGAATACCTTCTCTAACCGAGGAGGTCAATGGCCTTGTAGAGCCTGACTGCCTGCTCACCCACGTGTTTCCCAAGCTGAAGCCACAAAAGCTATAAAGATACTGTGTGATAACGAATGCTTCAGCCAGAAGTACCAAATGGATGATCTATCTCTGCCTCCTCCAGCTGTCCCAGATACCAGTCTTCAGCCAATTCAGTTCACTCCATGTGATATCAAGAAATGGTTGGATACACTGGATACTGCGAAGGCTACAGGCCCTGACAATTATTCCAGCAATAGTACTGAAGACTTGTGCTCCAGAACTTGCTGCTCCTCTAGCCAAGCCATTCCAGTACAGTTACAACACTGGTATCTATCCAACAATGTGGAAAATTGCCCAAATACGTCCTGTACACAAAGCAGGTCAAATCCAACCCAGCCAATTATCGCCCATCAGTCTACTGCCAATCGTCAGTAAAGTGATGGAACAAAAACAAAGTTGCTGGAAAAGCTCAGCAGGTCTGGCAGCATCTGTGGAGGAGAAAAACAGAGTTAACGTTTCGGGTCCGGTGACCCTTCCTCAGAACGGCTCTGCATCCGCAGTTCTTTCGGTTTTCAGTTAAATTGATCTTTTTAAATCACTATTTTTTACTTAGAATTGGAGCTGATGCTGTAATATCAGAAGGGAACAGCAGACTTGTGGATCGATCAGAGAAGCAAAAATGTGACATATCATCAGGTTGATGCCTTTCATACAGTCTGGCTTTTGTTCTTCGGGAGTGGTGGGGTGGGGGTGTGGGGGTGGGGGTGGGGGGTTGGAGGGGGCGCGGGGAGCGGTGAGACGGGTGGA
>NW_025981249.1:0-5392 GCF_021869965.1 Rhincodon typus | reverse complement strand
AAATGAATGAATTATGGTTTTCTTTTATACAGTTACCTATTGAAATTATGTTTGGTTATCACTAAATATATAGAAAGCAATGTGAATTGAAATGGAATATGTCTCTATAGATCATGACTAAATAAATTGCAGTTATTTGATGTATCCTTAATCTTGTCTGTATCATTTGCAGGAGCAGATAGTGAACAGATCGAAAGAAAGGCATCTCTGGCAATTCAGAGCATTTACGCTCACTTTTAGCTTCACTGTTGAAACACAGTGGGTTAAACTGGCCCTTGGTCATTTCCTGTGCCCACACTGGCCATTCTCGACATGGGTTACAGCTGAAGTTGCGAATTTAGGTGAGACATTTTCCTGCAGACCTTTCAGGATAGAGCTAGAGCACTCTTTATTATCAAGGGGTCCCTCACTTAAAACAGACATGAGGCTAAACCTTTTCCTCTCAGAGGGTTGTGAGTCTTCGGGACTCGAAGGTGGTGGAAGCAGATTCCATGAATATTTTTAAAGCAGTAGATTCTTGTTGCGCAATAGGGGGTGAAAGGTTATCAGGAGTAGGTGGGAATGTGGATTTGAGGTTGCAAGCAAATCAACCTTGATCTTATTAAATTGCAGAGTAGGTTGGAGGGGCTGAATGGCTTGCTGCTGCTTCTGGTTCATATGTTTGTAGGATAAAGTAAAAAAAACACAGACATTGCAGTCTGAGTACGCTGTATTGAAACATATGCTATTCAGCTTATACTGGTACGTTTACAGCAGAAATCTTCTTCACTGCATCCCAATTTCACCAGTTGCATTACACGCTGTTTCGACTTCCTGATGAAATATGATGTTTCTGATTATATTTGCAATTACAAAATGGATTCATATCCCTACATGTCCTTGCCCCAGCATTTAAGAACTGCAAGTAAGGCCGCAAGTGAGTGAGACTTCGCATGAGCTGGTTGATTTGGTCAGGCTTCTCTCCTAACGCTGTAAACACTTAAGAACTACAAGTAAGTCAACAGCGTCCTCCATCCATGCAACCTGTTACATTCCTTTCCCCCTTCCCACTCTGTTTTATTCCTTGTTAGTCATTGTTACATCCCTCTTACTGGAGTGCCCTCTCTAAATCCCATGCATCCACCTTGTACCCAAGAAGACTTTCAAACAGTCCTTCAGCCTCTTTCTCAGGATCCAGCTGTATCAATCCTTCCAAGAAATATTTTCTCAAATGAGAAACACAATTGAAATTTCATCACAGAACTGTGAACGCTGGAGTAAAAATAGAAAAATGTCATCAGTAACTCAACAGGTCAACCAAAATCTGTGAAGAGAAAAGATGAGAGTTTCCAATTCCCGCTGTGAGGCTTGATTATAGGTGAGAAGGCCGCACAGTATGGAACGCAGGCACTCACTCTGATTTTCTGTGGAGGGGTCAAAGGATAATTCACGAGGTGGGTTCTCAAAGCTACAGGACCAATCTAAAATACAAACCAAAAGTGCTGGAGAAACTCAGCGGGTATGGCAGCATCTGTGGAGAGCAAAACAAACTTAACAGTACCAGTCCAATGTGAGTCCTCTTCAGAAATGTTCCGATAAAGATTCATGTTAGGCTTGAAACATTAACTCTGTTTTTTCTCTCCACAGATGCTGCCAAGTCTGCTGAATTTCTCCAGCACTTTCTGTTTCTATTTCAGATCTCCAGCCTCTGCAGAATTTTGTTTAATTTTAGCCCCAGTCAGACGCCTTCCTGTTTGGAAGGGACTGTAGTCTGCATTGGAAGTCTCCATCACGCAAGCCAACCTTCCATCCATTGACTCCATCTTTATTTCTCAATGTCTCAGGAAAGCAGTCAATGTAATCAAAGACCCCTCCAACCCCGGTCATAACCTCTTCTAACCTCTTCCATCAGGCAGAAGATGCAAAAGCTTAAACACATGTACCAACAGATTCAAGAACAGCTTCTCCCCAGCTGTTATTAGACTTCTTAATGGACCTCTCAAATTTCAAATTTAATGTTGACCTCGCTCTTTGTGCACCTTCTCTGCAGCTGTAACATCATGTTCCTCGCTCTGTTCTATTACCCGAATGCACTCTGCATGGTATGATCTGCCTGTACTGCACACAAAGCAAAACTTTTCACTGTACCTAGGTATGTGTGACAATATTAAATCAATTACATCAAATCAAATCAAATATAGGGCATGAGCAAGCACCTCAAAAACAGATGTCCTCTCTCCAATGGCTTTTAAAATTTGAATTAAAAATGTCCTTTAAAGCAAGTCAACCAGTATTTGGATGGTGAGATTTAACTGTGGCTTCTTGTGTGTCCGTGCAGGCAGGAAGCATTAACACCTCCGTCTGCTGTTGGATCGAGCTGTTAAACTGGTCCATGTCACCAGTATTTATTACCCATCCCTAACTGCCCCTGTGAAGGTGGTGTTGAGCTGCCTTCTTAAATTGCTGTTGCTCATTTGGTGTAGGGATACTCACAATGTTTTGGGACGGAGTTCCAGGAATTTGTCACAGTAAGGAGCGGCAATATATTTCCAAGTCAGGATGGTGGATCGAGATGAGGAGAAATTTCTTCACCAAATTGGGTGAGCCTCTAGAATTCTCTGCCACAGAAAGTGATTTAGGCCAAAACATTGAATGTTTTCAAAAAGGACTTAGATACAGTTCTTAGGGCTAAAAGGATCAAAGGGTGTGGGGAGAAAGCAGGAACAGGGGGCTGAGTCGGATGATTGGCAATAATTATATTGAAAGGTGGAACAGACTCAAACAGCTAAATGACCTACTCTTTCTCTCATTTTCTATGTTTCCAGGTGTGTTGGCCTGGAGGGCATACTTGCAGGCATCTTTCTGTTGCCTTCGTCCTTCTAAATGACAGAGGTCTCCATTTCCCCAACTCTGTATTTTACTCTATTTTACCCTCCTGCCCGACTTTATATTCGCCCAATCTCGAACATCTTGCAGTCTGACACTACACTGTCAATTCACTATGTTAACTGCTTCCCTCACCACATGCCGCCTGATCTGTGGAGTATTTCTAGAATTTTCTGCTTTGATTGTTATAGAAATATATCTGATTCTTACAGCCTGCCTGAACTCAAGAAGAAGTCATTGCCTTTATGAGGATGTATCTTAGCCTGTGTTTCAGCCTAAGCACAGATTCCTGGCACATCTCAATATTTTAAACTGTCCCTTTTCTTTATTTCTTCACTGTTTTGCAAATGATGAGGTTACAGACGGATTGAGTCGAAAAGTTCTTCTTACCATCCGCTAATTAGCAGCTATTTTTTATTCTGTTGCTTGTCTCTCTCAGATGAGCTGCTTCACTGCGGCCATTATCCTGTTGCTGCCAGACTTGGGATTTCTCCCATCAATCCCCATCCTATGCCACAATGGAGTGCAAGTGCCAATGGATCCTGCCCCTGGGAACTCCAGTCTGTCAGCCCAGACTGTGAGGCTCAGTGCATGCGGAGATTGCACTCTCTGAGTCTTCGGGTAGGGAAAGTAAAGAGATTAGGGAGACTTAATAGAGCTACTCAGATAGAGATTTGACAGAGTTAACAAGGGGAATCTCACAGGAAAATAAAGAAGATACAGAGACCATGGGGTGAGGTGATGGCAATTGGGAGGGGGGGTGCAGGTAATTAGGGAAAGGGTTTGAGCTTGTGGGTGTGAGTAGAGGGGTTTTGAGGTTTGGGTAGTATTTGGGTTTGGTGGGGTCTGAGGGATTGCGATCGGTGGTGTATGGGGGTTTGGGATTGGTTGGGTGTTGGGATTGGTGGGGATGGGGATTGATACTGGAGAATTTAGGGGATTGGGATTGGTGGGGGATAGGGGATTGGGACTGGTGGGGGATTGGGGATTGGGATTGGTGGGGGTTGGGGGATTGGGATTGGTGGGGTATTGGGGATTGGGATTGGTGGAGTAAGGGGGATTGGGATCGGTGGAGTATGGGGGATTAGGATTTTTGGAGTACGAGAGATCCTTGTTCAGGGATGTGCAGGTTAGGTGAATTAGCCCACATGGTAAATGCGGGAATACAGGAAGGTAGGAGCTGGGTCTGGGTGGGATGTTCTTCATAGGGCTGGTGCAGACTCAATGGGTCAAATTGCCCCTTTCTGAACTGTAGGGGTTCTATGATTCTATGGAATGGGATAAGGGATTTTGTGAGGCATTGTGAGGTATTAGTGTGCAGGGTGGTCTGCAGCTGATCATTCTATGAAAGGACATCTGGATGTCTTTGGGTCAACATGGACAAGGTGGACCAAATGTCCCCTTCAATTTTGTATCATTTCTATGGTTCTATGAGGGATCAGAGACATATAAGACCATAGAGGAGATGCAGGGTTGAGGTTTGGAGTTGGGGGGAGGGATTAGTGATCAATTGAGTAGTTGAGTGGGGGGGGTGTCCTATTGTATTGGGTTGGGGTCTGAATCTGGCCTGTGGCGGGGAGAGACGTAAGTTATCATGGGGGAATTTGGAGAATGAGTTTTCCCATTGCCCCTGGTGCATAGGCAGTGCTGCCAAAACACATGTCCCTTCCCTGAAGCATTCCTTACCTCCCTTCAATTGCTGGGATTCCCAACGTCTGGAAAACTAGGTTAACCAAGGTTAAATTTAAATGGAGCTTGAGGCAATAAAACCTTTCAAGGCGCAACTCAACCACTTGGAACAGGCACATGCCCACTCCCCCACCACCTCATCCCACTGATGATCAAAGTCAAGAAACTAGACCAAGGGGGTATCTGGCTGTGTTTGAATTGGAGCAGGAGTTAAGAGAAAATTCCCCAGTCAGGATGAGCCCTGAGGAAGGAAACAAACAGCAAAGGATTCTCTGAATTTTGATTGTTACATCTGGATTCCCCAATTCTTTACTGGAGACACCAAACTGTTTAGCACCTGGCTCCTGTTCTTTATTCACCCTCCTCTTCAAATGGTTGCAACAGGATTAAGTACAAAAGTTCTCTTCCCTTGTGTATACCTTTCTCTTAGAACTAAATGAATTAACCAGGCTTTTTTGAGTTACAATGGGTGAGTTTATTAATTACTAAACACAAGAATTAGGAACACAGCACACCCTACACACAGATTAGAAATAAAAGGTGAGTCAAAAAGGATAAAAGGTTAAAAAAAACACACAGATACATGGATCAGTCTCTGAATAGTTCACAAAAAGTAGATAGTTGAATGTTGTCATCTTGCTGTGGAGTTTATCAATAGTTTGTAGTTGAACAACAGCATTCACTATCAGAGATAGTAGGAACTGCAGATGCTGGAGAATCTGAGATAACAAGGTGTAGAGCTGGATGAACACAGCAGGCCAAGCAGCATCATAGGAGCAGGAAGGCTGACGTTTCGGGCCTAGACCCATCAGAGCATTCACTATCCTTAGCGTTGCAG
>NW_025981248.1:0-5392 GCF_021869965.1 Rhincodon typus | reverse complement strand
AAGAATTTTAATCCAACCAGCATCAAAAATTAAGTCATTTGGTGAAGTTGCGCTTTTTGCCTTCAGAAGTGCTTATCTCACTCAAATATGCATGTTTGTCAAAACAACATCAAAAGTTGAGTCATTTGGTGAAGGTGAGATTTTGATCTTCTGAAGTGCAAAACTTTCTGAAATGAGCATGTTAGTCCAACTAACATCAAAAATTGAGTCATTTGGTGAAGTTTCGATTTTTGTCGTCTGAAGTGCTTATCTCGCTGAAATAAGCATTTTTATTCAACCAGCATTAAAAATTTAATCGTTTGGTGAAGTTGAGATTTTTGCCTTCTGAACTGCTTAACTCGCTGAAGTAAGCATGTTATTCAAAACAACATCAAAAGTTGAGTCATTTGGTGAAGTTGAGATTTTTGACTTCTGAAGTCCTTATCTCACTCAAATAAGCATGTTCGTCAAAACAACATTAAAAATTGAGTCATTTGGTGGAGTTCAGATTTTAGTCTTCTCAATGTCTTAACTCACTGAAATAAGCATTTTGGTCTCACCAGCATCAAAAATCAAGTCATTTGATGAAGTTGAGATTCTTGACTTCTGAAGTGCTCATCTCTCTGAAATAAGCATTTTTTTGTCAAATCGGCATCAAAAGTTATGTCCTTTGGTGAAGTTGAGATTTTAGTCTTCTGAGATGCTTATCTCGCTGAAATAATCACGTCAGTCAAAACAACATCAAAAGTTGAGTCATTTGGTGAAGTTGAGATTTTTGACTTCTGAAATGCTTATCTCACTCAAACAAGCATGTTAGTCAATCCATCATCAAAATTATAATCATTTGGTGAAAATGAGATTTTGATCTTCTGAAGTGCTTACCTCATAAATTAAGCATTTCATTCAAACCAACATCAAAAACTAACATTTTTGGTCAAGTGAGATATTGGTCTCCTGAAGTGCTTATCTCAGTGAAAAAAGCATTTTATTCAAATCAGCATCAAAAGTTAGGTCCTGTGGTGAAGTTGAGAGTTTAGTCTTCTGATATGCTTATCTCGCTGAAATAAGCATTTCAGTCAAACCAGCATCAAAAGTTGAGTGTCTTCGTGAAATTGAGATTTTGGTCTTCTGATGTGCTTATCTCGCTGAAATAAGCACGTTATTCAAAACAACATCAAAACTTGAGTCATTTGGTGAAGTTGAGATTTTGATATTTAGAAGTGCTTATCTCGCTGAAATAAGCATGTTAGTCAAACGAACATAAAAAAATTGGGTCATTTGGTGAAGTTCAGATTTTTGGCTTCTGAGGTGTTTAACTCGCTGAAATAAGCATTTTAATTTAACGAGCATCAAAACGGAGGTCAACTGTTGAGGGTGAGATTTTAGTCTTCAGATATGCTTATCCTGCTGAAATAAGCACGTTAGTCAAAACACCTTCATCAGCCCCTTGTAAATAAACACTAAAACACAGGAGCCCCAGTGTATAAACCCTGAAACTCAGAGCTCCCTGTGTATAAACACTAAAACACAGTAAAAGCCAAAGGATCTGCAAAGTCAGGAACAAAAACATAGCTGCTGGAAAAGCTCAGCAGGTCTGGCAGCATCTCCGACACTTCCGCCATCTGCAATCCGACCCCACCACCAAAGACATTTTTCCCTCCCCACCCTTATCTGTTTTCCGGAGGGACCACTGTCTCCGTGACTCCCTTGTCCGCTCCACACATCCCTCCAGCCCCACCACACCCGGCACTTTTACCTGCAACCGCAGGAATTGCGACACCTGCCCCTACACCTCCCCCCTTAACCCAACCCAAGCCCAAAGAACACTTTCCACATCAAGCAGATGTCCACCAGCACATCTGCTAATGTGGTATACTGCATCCACTGTTCCCGTTGTGGCCCCCTCTACATTGGGGAAACCAAGCGGAGGTTTGGGGATTGCTTTGCAGAGCACCTACGCTCGTTTCGCACTAAACAACTGCGCCTCCCAGCAGCAAACCATTTCAATTCTCCCTCCCATTCCTCAGACGACATGTCCATCCTGGGCCTCCTGCAGTGCCACAACGATGCCAATCGAAGGTTGCAGGATCAGCAACTCATATTCCGCTTGGGAACCCTGCAGCCCAGTGGTATCAACGTGGACTTCACAAGCTTCAAAATCTCCCCTCCCACTACCGCATCCCAAAAACAGCCCAGATCGTCCCCGCCTCCCTAACCTGTCCTTCCTCCCACCTATCCCCTCCTTCCACCTCAAGTCCCACCCCCATCTCCTACCTTCTAACCTCATCCTGCCCCCTTGACCTGTCTGTCCATCCTGGACTGACCTATCTCCTCCCTAACTCCCCACCTACACTCACCTTTACTGGCTCCATCCCTGCCTCTTTGACCTGTCTGTCTCCTCTCCACCTATCTTCTCCTGTATCCATCTTCCATCCGCCTCTCCCTCTCTCCCTATTTATTTCAGAAACCCCTTCCCCTCCCCCATTTCTGAAGAAGGGTCCGGGCCCGAAATGTGAGCCTTCCTGCTCCTCTGATGCTGCTTGGCCTGCTGTGTTCATCCAGCTCTACACCTTGTTATCTCAGATTCTCCAACATCTGCAGTTCCTACTATCAATGAGATAAATGAGACCCTGTTAGATGTACCAGGACAGTACTGAAGCATTGTCAGAGGGATAGAAGTGCTGGAGAGTCTGAGAGTCAATCATGAGGTAGCACCTCATTGTAAGCGGGTGAGAACTGAGGAAGTGCCTCACATGTATAGGGTCTGTATTGAGGTAATGCAGCACCACCAGAGGGTCAGAACTGTTGGGTGTGTTATGATGAGAGGTTCAATCTTGAGGCAGTGTCTCGTTCTAAAGGGGTCAGACTTGTTGGAGTGCCACAAGACTGCAGCACTGTGAGAATGTCAGACTGAGGGAGTGTCTCATTGTCAGATATTCAGTACTGTTAGAGCTACAGCACTGAAGCAGTGCCTCATTGTCAAAGGGTCCACACTGGAAGTATTGCAGCAGTTGTGTGCCAAAGGGTTCGGTGCTGGGATCTTTGTTATTTGTTACTTATGTGACTAATCTGGATGTGAATGTACAAGGCATGATGAGGAAGTTTGTGGTTAATGCAAAAGTAGGAGATGTCATTGATAGCAAAGAAGGTTATCAAAATTTACGGAGGCTTCATGATCAGATGGGGAAGTGGGCTGAGGATTGGTAAATACAAATGTATGCAGATACAGGTGTGCACTTTGGAAAGTCAAACCAAGGTAGGATTTATACAGTAAATGGTAAAGTCCTGAATTTCATCCTCTGACAATGTTGCACTCCTTCAGTACTGACCTGCAACAAAGTGGGACGGCCTCAGGCAGACCCTCTGAAAATGAAGCATTCCCTCAGGACAAAAATCTTTAATTGTAAACTCATCTGCAATATTATTTGACCTGTTAAGTTTACAATACTTCCCATGTCTCCTGTAGAATACGCAGTTGCTCTCCCTTCAGCTATGCCTCTGGGTATGCGAAGCTGCTTTCTTCCATACTACCCTCAGAAATAACGCTCGCCGTAACCCTAACCTTAGATTCAGGCCGAACGCTGGCCCTCATGTAAACCCTAAGTCCAACCTCAGTCCAAATCCTAACCTCAGGCCTAACCCAAACTATAACCCTCAGTCCAAATCCTAACCTCAGGCCTAACCCAAACCATAACCCTCAGTCCCAACGCTGAACCTAACCTTACCTCTAACTCTAGCCTCAGCCCTAACACCTACCCTCAGTCCTATAACGCAAGCCTAATCTCTACACTAACCATAGCTTTTGACCTAAACCGAACCGAGCTTCAGCCCGACTCCTAACCGAAGACATAGAGCCTCTGGTGCAGAAACCCGAAGACACAGACACCTTTCAATGAACTGCAAAACACAGAGCTCACTATAAATAATCCCTAAAACTTAGACAACCCTGTAAATGAACCGTGAAACACAAAGTCTTCTGAAAGTAATCTCCGACGCAGAATCTTGTTTAAACAAACGCGAAAAAGAGCCCCATGTAAATACACTCAAACACAGAGACCCCTTTAAATATAACCTAAGAATCGTCCCTCGGGAAGTAAAATGTAAAAGGCAGAGAACCCATAACCCATAAGAAACCATAAAACACGGGACCTCAGCAAGGAAACCCAAAAACTGAGCCCCTTAAAAATAATCCAAAACACAGAGCACCCTGTACACAAACCCTAAACTTTTACTGTTTTTGCCTTCACAAATGCTGCCAGACCTGCTGAGCTTTTCCAGCAATTTTGTTTTTGTTCCTGATTTACAGCATCTGCAGTTCCTTCTGTTTTCAATTAACTAGGCACTCAGTTGGATCAAATGGTTGTGTATCACATTTTTACCAGTCGGATTCAAACACGCGATACCCGTTCGCTCATGTGGTCACTTGCTTATCTTATAACTTTTGCCCCTGAATATCCTGTGGTGTGCCCCATTTCCTCGTATCGGTTAGCACTTCGCAAGGGTTCCGGAGTATGGCTGGCGTGTCTTTAGTAATACAGGGTCAATCGCCTTAAAATATCCTTTTCTGTGGTTTTTGTGTGACACTATATCATAAGCCTCTTTACTGTTGTACAAAAGGTCCTCTTTACCAATGCACCCACAAGCGCTCCATATGACCACTCTCGCGCTCTCATTCATTCATAACTTTACTGACCACTCATTAGCGTACTGTGTTTATATATTACCGCATTTCATCCATTCATTCATAAAACTGCCATCTTGCCGTACTTTTCACTCATAAAGGGAGACGAAATTAAAATGTTCCTTCAACCCCAAAATTGACTTTTCACAGTTTGAACCATTGTTGCTGACAGTGTCCAAACTTGTGTCTACATCAGAGTCAATCCCTGAGTATGTGTTAATTTTCTAATCTATTCAGAACAATACGATCCATCCATCATGTCACCCGAAACTATGACAAATTATCGTATTAATCAGCCCTCAACAAACGTCTCCCAGGACTTGAATATCTTGCTTGACATCAAACAAGTTTTCAACGGTCCCACGTCTCTGTTCGATACGTATTGAATAGGGTCCGCTTTCCCTTTAAGAAAGCTACTCTCAAAATAGCGCTTCCGTGAAATTGAATGAAAGAATGAGTAAACCGGCAATGGTGAAATCTCAAAAGCCAGCTGCGGGAATCAGGCGACTAAACTTTCTGCTGTCGTTAAGTAATTCCCAGCCCAGTCAAATCATATAGGGTTGTTCATCTTTCTGGCATTCTCTAATTTTAAGAGAATAAAAGGACCCATACCCTACATTTGCCCTCCTTCAAATACCTCAGTCCTGACCCGCTGACAATGAGGTGCTCCCTCAGTCCTGACCCGCTGACAATGAAGCGCTCCCCGAGTCCTGACCCTAGTACAATGAGCCG
>NW_025981247.1:0-5392 GCF_021869965.1 Rhincodon typus | reverse complement strand
GGGGGGGGGGGGCGGGGGGGGGGGGGGGGGGTCGGGGATGTCAGGGCGAGGGGAGCTGGCCTGGTCGGGGGGTCAGGGAGAGGGGAGCGAGCCTGGTCGGGGGGTCAGGGTGAGGGGAGCGGTCAGGGTCGTAGAGAGGGGTGCAAACCATATGAAATCAGAATAAGGAAGAATGTAATGAAGTCCAAATCAATGTACATATGTGAATGCACAGTATATTGGGTGTGAAATAGGGCAATTGCAGATGCTGATTGCCATGTGGACATATGATATGATGATAACAGAGATCTGGGCTCAGGGATGGGTGGGACTGGTTGAATATTCCTGAGTGTTTGATGTTCAGGAAGGAATGGAGAGGACGGGTAGCAGTGTTGGTTAAGGAGTGCATTGTGGTACTAGAGCAGGCAAATGTCTCAGAGGGTTCAAGGACAGAGTCTATTTGACGACAGCTAAGCAATAAAATAGGTGCAATTACATTGCTCGAAGTAGTGTTTGGAGCCTCGTAGCTAGTAGAAATGATGTGGAAGAAAAAATCTGCAGAGAAATTACAGAGAAATTCCAACCATGTGGAGTAGTTACACTGGGTGACTTCAATTACCCAGATATAGATTGGGAAACTGGTAATGTCAGGAGCAGTGAGGAGCAAATATTCCTGGATTGTGTTTCAGAGATCTTCCCACAGCAGTATGTGTCCAGTCCAAAAAGGAAAGATGCATTGATGGAGCTGATCCATGAAAATGAAGTGGGCCTAGTGATCAAGTGTCAGTGGGGAACACTTAGGAGACGATGATACTGGAGAGTGACATGTAACAATCTAGAGTGAGAGAAATCAATTGGCAGGGAATGGATTTCAATGAGGCAAGAACAGAGCTGAGCAGGATTGATTGGGGGATAAGGAATAAGGAGTTTGCAGGAGAAACTGTAACTGAACAATGGGCTATCTTGAAAGAAGGGATGGTTTGGTTATAATCGGTCTATTTTCTCAGGTAAGACAGACAAATCCAGAGCTCCCTGCATGACGAAAGAGATGGAAATTAAAATAAAGAAGAAAATGTTTGCTTCTGACAGGTAGTCGGTAGAAAATACAATTGAGAACCAAGAGAAATATTGAAGGTTCAGAGGGTAGATGTAAAAGCAAATAAGAGAAGCAAAGAGAAACTGAGAAGATACTGACAGCCAGCATAAAGGGGACCTCTGGAGTCTTCTATAGGCATAAAACCATTAAAACAGGGGTAAAAGGAGGAGAAAGGCCCATTTGGGACCAAAACTGGATTTACACTGGAGACAGGGAGCGTGGCTGAGGTTTCAAATGGATACTTGGCATCTGTCTTTACCAAAGAGGGAGAGGCTTCCCAGGCCATGGTGATAGAGGAGGGAACACCATCACTAAAATGAATCAGTGTTGGATGGACTGTTTGTATTTAAAGTTGACAAGGGAATGGGACTGAATGAGATAGATCCAAGGGTATTGAAAGAAGTGAGAGTGGAAATTGCAGGGACGTTGGCCATAAATTTTTAGTCTGCCCTGGACTCAGAGGACATGCCAGAAGACTGGAGAATTGCAAACATTACAGCCTTTCTTACGAGGCTGCAATGATAAGCTCAGCAATTACAGAAAAGTTAGTTTCACTTCAGTGATGGGGAAACGTGTAGAGACAATTATTTGGGATAGAATTAGTAGTCACATGGAAAAATATGAATTGATTAGAGAGAGTCAAATACGATTTCCCCTTTAGAAATCCATGGTAACTAACTTACTGGAGATTTTCGAATTGGTAACAGAAAGGAGTAATGAGAGTAACCATGTTGGTATGATATACATGGATTTCTAGAAGGTGTTTAATAGAGTGCCACACAACAGACTTGTCAGGAAAGTTTTATAGGTCATGGAATAAAAAGAACAGTAGCAATGTGGATACAATATTGGCAGTATGATAGGAAACAAAGAATGATGGTCAATGGATATTTTTCAGGCTGGAGGAAAGGTTGTAGTGGAGCTCCTCAAGGACTATTAGTATAAGGACCCTGTTTCTCCTGATATCTATCTGGATTTTGATTTGCAGGAGACAATTTCAAAGATTGGGGATGATCTGAAACTTGGAAGAATGTTAAACAAAGAGGAAGACAGGATGAAATTCCAAATGGATGTTGACAAGTGGGTGGATAGGTGACAGATAAGGTTCAATGCAGAGAAGTGTGAGGTGATGCACTTTGGTCAGAAGAACATTGAAAGATATATGAAATAAGGGGTACAGTTCTAAAGGTTGTTCCGGAGCAGAGGGACCTGGATATAACAGGTGCACAGGTTATTGAAGGTAGCAGGACAGATGGAGACATCAATTAAAGCATATCATGTCCTTGATTTTATTATTAGTGGCATTGAGTCCAAGAAAGAAGATGTGATGCTGAACTTGTATAAGGCACCTTATAGACCTCAGCTCAAGTACGGTGTACAGCTCTGGGTGCCACACCATAAGAAGGATGTGAATGCATTAGAGTGAGTGCAGCAAGGGTTTACAAGAATGATTCTAGGGATGTGAAGTTTAAATTATCAGGAAAGATTGAAGAGGTTGTGACTATTCTCATTGGAGAGAAGAGTGCAAAGAGGAGATCTGATGGTGGTTTTCAAAATCATGAATGGGCTGCCTAGAGTAGATAGAAAGAAACTGTCCCCATTCATAAAAAAAGGTCTCAAACCAGAGGGCATAGATTTTAAATTCTTTTGCAAAGGAAGCAAACGTAAGGTAAGAAAAAGCATTTGCATTCAGTGAGAAATGAGCAGATGGAATCTATTGCCTGGAAATGTGGTGACTGCAGGTTTAATTGAGGCATTTGAAAGGTCAATAGGTGATTATTTGAATAGAAATAGTGTAGAAAGGGAAAATGCAGGAGATTCGCGGTATGTAATGATGCTTATTTAATGAGCCAGTGCAGAATAATGGGCTGAATGTCTACTTTCTGCTCTGTAACAGTGTTCTGTGATTTGAAGCTGAGAAAGTCTGAGCTCTCTAATTTGAAGATTCAAAGAGGCTACAGATGATCACGATGGGGAACTGAAACCTCAATTAAATTGAGACCTATAGATGCGATGGAGAAGGGAATCCTCTCTGCTATGAGTACTATAAAGGAGTACTTTCTGTTATTTACTCATGGGATGTGTATGTCACTGGCTGGTCCCCCATTTATTGCCTACTCCTCATTGCCATCGAGCAAGTGGTGAGCAGCCTTCTTGAATCTCTTTGGTCTACTTGATATTGACTCACAATGCCATTAGGGAGGGGATTCCAGGATTTTGACTCAATGACATTGAAGGAACAGTGATATATTTCCAAGTCAGGATGGTGAGTGGCTCAGAGGAGAGCCTGCAGGTGATGGTGTTCCCATGTATCTGCTGTCCTTGTCCTTCTAGATGGAAGTGGTCATGGGTTTGGAAGGTGCTGTCTAAGGAGGCTTGGTAAATTGCTGCAGTGCATCTTGTAGATAGTACGCACTGCTGCTACAGAGCATCGATGATGGGGGGAGTGGATGCCTGTGGACATAGTGCCAATCAAGCAGCTGCTTTGTCCTGGATGATGTCAAGCTTCTTGAGTGTTGTTGGGGCTGCCCCCATCCAGGCAAGTGGGGAGTATTCCATCACACTCCTGACTTCTGCCTAGTAGATGGTGGACAGGCTTTGGGAAATCAGGAGGAGAGCTGCAAAATTCCTTGCCTCTTACCTGCTCTTGTAGTCGCAATACATGTATGGCTAATCCAGTTCAGTTTCTGGTCACTGTAATCCCCAGGATGTTGTTGGGGAGAATTCAAAAACGGAAATGATATTGAGTGTTAAGGGGCGATGGTTAGGTTCTCTGTTGTTGGAGATGGTCAGTGCCTGGCACTTGTATGGCATGAATGTTGCTTGTGGTTGGGATTTTACTGTGTGTTTCAAAATCTTCTAACCTATATTGTATGTCAATTGGTCTGTTTATTCTATTTTAACTTCATTTCTTAATAGAACAGAAATGTATTCTGTAAAAAATTCAATATGCAGCAATGTGTATTTGCCTTCAGTGAAAGGACATCTCAAAAAAAGAAAACACTTGATCTATCAAGTCAGCTTTCAGTTTGAGAACTGACTTGTCCAGTTAAAATGTTGGCTGGGATCCTAAAGTCTGCAAATGCAACGATGTATCAAGCTGTTCTCAGTTGTAATCTTCAGAGCACACTGTCACACAGTCACATTAGAATATCAGGCTAGCACACCCACACCAGAGGAGTCCTTTCTGTTTTGTATTCCTGGCAGGGAAAACATGACCATGTCTTTCACCTAAACTGCTCTCATTTATCTCCCATTATCTCCACCGTTTTGGGATGTAGCTCACAGGGAGCTGTACAGGGTTTTGTATCTCACCCTTTGAAGCGCTAGCCCTCCAACAGTGCGGCGTTCCCTCAGCGCTGGCGCTCCGTCAGCGCTGACCCTCCGACAGTGCGGCTCTCCCTCAGCGCTGGCCCTCCGACAGTGCAGCGCTCCCTCAGCGCCAACCCTCCGACAGTGCGGCGCTCCCTCAGTATCAGACTTGTACATGTGCTCTATTCCAATGGTGGCTCTTCAATTGATGCCTCTCTCCAATAGAAGTATTTGCCAATTATCCGAATTGGCGTTATTTCGTGAGGACAGTGAAGTCGCAATTTCAAGAGCCATGCCTCTTTGAAACATGGGGAGGTTTTGACAGGATTGAGTTATTTTGCCACCTTACATTTCTCACCTTATCTGTCTTTCTCGATCTCCATTTTGTAATTCTTACTGAAGTCTTCATATTTGTGTCTTTCTCCTTCTGGATTGTACATTTTCTGCCTATCTCTTTGTTCTCTTTGCTTTTGTCCTCATTGTCTCTCTAAACTTCCATGTGTGATTGCCTTTGCTCTCAGTCCCTTTGTCTACTGTCTTCAGTCAAGTCTTTTTTGACTGTCCCTTCTCCAGAAACAGAGGCAATGATTTATCTCTCCGACAGAAACATTACAGAGACTGATGTCTTTTATTGTAATTATTTGTTCAGAGTACAATTTCTGGCTATGCCTCTGACACTCTTCCAGTGAGTTAAGATTTGAAGCTTATCCTTCATTTCATACTTAAGTGCCTTCACTGAAACCCAGAGAGAAACACTCAGGGAAAATACGAACAATCAGGTCGAAGAGAACAAACTGCTGAAGGGAATGCAATAACCTGGGCCTCTAAAACGGACACTGGTACCATCTGACACAGGGTAACAGACTGCTAGTTAAATCATATCTAAAGTATATCTGCTGGAGATGCAAAGATATTTTCCTCACCTCATTGCCTTTCTATGCTTTTGGCTTTCTTTGAACTTCCACAAGACAAAAACTCCCCAAAGCCATTTCAAAATAGTAGAAA